>NC_053023.1:572818791-573000978 GCF_003073215.2 Triticum urartu | reverse complement strand
TGTAATATTTCTAGTTTCTCCCACAGTGATGCTAGCATGGAAATCATTGTATTTAGTTTTGCGAGGTTCACTAAGAATACCCCATTGTGGGATTTGGCATGCATCACTAAAATCTTCAAGGTCCATTGTATAAGATTTATCATAAAGATCAAACAAAACAGTATGGGTATTGCGCTATGATGTAAACTTAAACCTTCGCACAAATGAATCAGTGAGTTGATAGTATTGACGACACTTATCTGATACAAGGTCCTCAAGATCAGCATTCCATACATATGCATCAAATTCCTCTTTGAAACCTGCATGAACCATGAATTGATCCAACGACCATTCGCAAGGCCGTACTTCAGCTTCCCTTGGTGGTTCAAGAACCGAATCACGTATCGCGAGCCTTGGGGGTTGCTTCCTTGAGGAACCACCTTGGTAAATTTTCCTAAACATTTTTCTTCATCTGAAAAATTTCTGAAATTTTTAGTAACTCAAAATAAAAGTGAACCAAACTCAACAAAATTAATAGCAACTACTCCTACACGTGTCTAGAGGCTATATCATGCATCAAAACTACTCTGGACCATATAAATTTGACATGCAAGCTCAAGAACAAGGTCACCACAACAGCAAAAAATTTCAATAATGAAAGCACTAGAAAAAAAACTAATTGGACCATTGGAGGAGTCACATACCGAAGAACAATCCTCCAAAACAGTTTTGCAAATGAAAGTTTGCACAAGGAGATCGAAAATGGCAGCAAAATGAGCTAGAACACATGTTTGAGCAACATGATGATTTTTTCTGGAGGAAGACGAAGTGGATAGGTGCTGGAATAAGTGAGGGAGGCCTACATGGGACCCATAAGGCAGGGAGGTGCGCCCTCCACCCTTGTGGTCCACAGGTGAAGCCCCCTGGTGTGTTCTTAGTGCCAAAAATTCTCAAATATTCTATAAAAAATCATACTAAAATTTCAGGGCATTTGGGGAACTTTTATTTTCGGGACATTTTTTATTGCACGGATAATTCACAAAGTAGACGGATAATACTATTTTTGCTTTATTTAATCTAAATAACAGAAAGTAAAAAGTGGGTACAAAAGGTTGTGCTTTCTAAATTCACCCATCTCATGCCCATCAAAAGGAATCCATTAACAAGGTTGATCAAGTCTTATTAACAAACTTCTTCCGAATGACATGAAACCGAAGAACTTTCGAATAACACTTAGGTTACCTCAACGAGGATATGCACGCGCCCAACAATAAGAATATCATACTTCTTTTTGATAGCAGGGAGAGGGAATTCAAACCTCCAATAGTAATAGTTGAATTTTTTTTCCAATAGAACTGATACTATGAACTTGAGGTTGTTTCTTCGGGAAGTGTATCGTATGATCATTACCATTAAGATGAAGAGTGACATTCAAAAAGGCTCTACCAGGGATAATCGACATACTGTCGTCCTCGGGAATATCAGAATAACAAAGTCCGTTAAGATAATAACGTTTGCAACCACAACATGCACATCCTCAGAAATACCGATGGGCATAGCAGTTGATTTATCAGCCATTTGCAAAGATATTTCAGTAGGTTTCAACTTATTCAATTCAAGTCTACGATATAAAGAGAAAGGCATAACACTAACACCGGCTCCAAGATCACATAAAGCAGTTTTAACATAGTTTCTTTTAATGGAGCATGGTATAGTTGGTACTCCCGGATCTCCAAGTTTCTTTGGTATTCCACCCTTAAAAGTATAATTAGCAAGCATGGTGGAAATTTCAGCTTCTGGTATCTTTCTTCTATTAGTAACAATATCCTTCATATACTTAGCATAAGGAGACATTTTTAAAATATCAGTCAAACGCATACGCAAACAGATGAGTCTAAGCATTTCAACAAAGCGCTCAAAATCCTCATCATCATTTTTCTTGGTTGGTTTAGGAGGAAAGGGCATGGGTTTCTGAACCCATGGTTCTCTTTCTTTACCATTTTTCCTAGCAATGAAGTCTCTCTTATCATAACGTTGATTCTTTGATTGTGGGTTATCAAGATCAATAGCAGGTTCTACCTTGATACATCTCCAATGTATCTATAATGTTTGATTGTTCCATGTTGTTATATTATCAATCTTGGATGTTTTATAATCATTTTATATCATTTTTTGGTACTAACCTATTGACACAGTGCCAAGTGCCAGTTGTTGTTTTCTGCATGTTTTTTACATCGCAGGAAATCAATATCAAACGGAGTCCAAACGCAACGAAACTTTACGGAGATTTTTTTGGACCAGAAGGAACATAATGGGCCCTGGCTGCGCCTGGGGGTGCTCCGAGGAGAGCACAACCCACCAGGGCGCGCCAGGAGGCCCAGGCGCGCCCTGGTGGGTTGTGCCCACCTCGGGTGCCCCCCAGACCGCCTCTTTGCTCTACAAATACCCCAATATTCCGAAAACCCTAGGGAGTCGACGCAATATTGATCCAGCCGCTGCAGAGTCCAGAACCACCAGATCCAATCTAGACACCATCTCGGATGGGGTTCACCACCTCTATTGGGCCTCTCCGATGATGCGTGAGTAGTTCTTTGTAGACCTTCGGGTCCGTAGTTAGTAGCTAGATGGATTCCTCTCTCTCTCTCTTGATTCTCAATACAATGGTCTCTTGGAGATCCATATGATGTACTCTTTTGCGGTGTGTTTGTTGGGATCGATGAACTTTGAGTTTATGATCAGATCTATCTTTTTATATCCATGAAAGTATTTGAGTTTCTTTGATCTCTTTTATGCATGATCTCTTATAGCTTCATATTTCTTCTCTGATATTTGCATTTTGTTTGGCCAACTTGATCTATTTATCTTGCAATGGGAAGAGGTTCTTTGTAGTGGGTTCGATCTTACGGTACTTGATCCCAGTGACAGAAGGGGGACCGACACATATGTATCATTGCTACTAAGGATAAAATGATGGGGTCTATCTCTACATAGATAGATCTTGTCTACATCATGTCATCGTTCTTATTTCATTACTCCGTTTCTCCATGAATTTAATACACTAGATGCATGCTAGATAGCGGTCGATGTGTGGAGTAAGAGTAGTAGATGCAGGCAAGAGTCGGTCTACTAATCTTGGACGTGATGCCTATATAATGATCATTGCCTGGATATCGTCATGAGTATTTGAAGTTCTATCAATTGCCCAATAGTAATTTGTTCACCCACCATTTGCTATTTTTCTCGAGAGAAGCCACTAGTGAAACCTACGGCCCCGGGGTCTCTTTCTCATATATTTGCCTTTGCGATCTACTTTTCCTTTGCATTTCTGTTCAGATATATTAAATCAAAAATACAAAAATACCTTGCTGCAATTTATTCTTATTTATTTTATTTGGCGTTCGATCTATCAATCTACTACAATTTTATCTCATGTCTGTTTGCCTATCTTGAGGCGTCGTACCCGAAAGGGATTGGTAACCCTTGAACACGTCTGGTTGCAAGGATTTGTTATCTGTGTGCAGGGGCTGTTTTACGTTGTGTTGCTTGGTTCTCCTACTGGTTCGATAACCTTGGTTTCATATCTGAGGGAAATACCTACCGCTGTTGTGCTGCATCATCCCTTCCTCATTGGGGAAATACCGACGTAGCTTCAAGTGACATCATACCTCCACATAATTATCATTACTAGGTTGAGCATCAACATGAACATCATTGTCGGTGTCAAAACCGACGGATCTCGGGTAGGGGGTCCCGAACTGTGCGTCTAAGGCGGATGGTAACAGGAGGCAGGGGACACGATGTTTACCCAGGTTCGGGCCCTCTTGATGGAGGTAATACCCTACGTCCTGCTTGATTGTTCTTGATGATATGAGTATTACAAGAGTTGATCTACCACGAGATCGTAGAGGCTAAACCCTAGAAACTAGCCTATGGTATGATTGTATGTTGTCCTACGGACTAAACCCTCCGGTTTATATAGACACCGGAGGGGGCTAGGGTTACACAGAGTTGGTTACAAGGGAGGAGATCTACATATCCGTATTGCCTAGGTTGCCTTCCACGCCAAGGAGAGTCACATCCGGACACGGGACGAAGTCTTCAATCTTGTATCTTCATGGTCCAACAGTCCGGCCAAAGGATATAGTGCGGCTGTCCGGAGACCCCCTAATCCAGGACTCCCTCAGTAGCCCCTGAACCAGGCTTCAATGACGATGAGTCCGGCGTGTAGTATTTTATTCGACATTGCAAGGCGGGTTCTTCGTCCGAATACTCCATGGAAGATTTTGAACACAAGGATAGTGTCCGGCTCTGCAAAACAAGTTCCACATACCACCGTAGAGAGAATAATATTTCCACAAATCTAATCTGCTGACACATTTTGACAGCACGACATCACGCCATGGCCCGGTAATTATTCAAACCGTTTTTCTCAACCATCACCGCACATAACGCGAGGCGGTTTTATTGACACGTCTTGTCAAAGCAGAGATCATGTTCCCCTTATTACGGGATTCTCATCAATACGGACGTGGGTAACCCAACGCGCCATCAATTATGGCGCTTGGGGAATAAGCGATTTTACCAGGCAAGTGGGGAGGCGCATCACCTCCTCCGCCCTTATAAAGGGACAAAGATTCACCCTTTTCACCCACGCCTTGTTCCTCCTTGCTTGCCCATTCTTGCACACTTGAGCTCCAGCGCCCAAGTTCGCGTCTTTCTTCTCAAACCACTCCAAGCATGTCCGGAGCGGGAGGCAAGTGGATGGTCTCCTTCGTCACGGAGGAGAACATCACAGAGTTACGGGAAGCCGGATATCTGCCCGCGGATATCACGCACCGGCTGCCAGATGCAGGGCAGATCATCCCTACGCCCGAACCCCATGAGAGGGTAGTTTTTCTTACCCACTTCGTCCGTGGACTGGGATTTCCTCTCCACCCGTTTGTCCGCGGGCTCATGTTCTACTACGGGCTGGATTTTCATGATCTGGCCCCCAATTTCATCCTCAACATCTCGGCGTTTATCGTCGTATGTGAGGCCTTTCTCCGCATCAAGCCCCATTTCGGCTTGTGGCTGAAGACCTTCAATGTCAAACCGAAGGTGGTGGTTGGCCAGCAAGCAGAGTGCGGAGGCGCCATGGTGGGCAAAATGCCTAACGTCACCTGGCTCGAAGGCTCCTACGTGGAGACCATAAAGGGTTGGCAATCAGGGTGGTTCTACATCATCGAGCCGCGCGATACCAACTGGGCGGCGGCCCCCAAATTTCGGTCCGGAATCCCCACGTGGCTCACTTCCTGGAAAGAGAAGGGCCTATCCTGGGGTTCTTCGGTAGAGCTGATCGGACTCCAGACCTGCATCAGGAACATGATGAGCAAGAAAATCAAGCTCATCAACGTGGTCCAGGTCATGCTCTTCGACCGGATTCTCCCGTGTCAACGACGGGCATTCAATTTGTGGGAGTTCGACCCGGCCAAGCACCAGACGCTGCGAGAGCTCTACGACACGACGCACAAGGACGTCTGGCGGGTGCTGTTCAAGGGCGCCGAGGTACCTCCTTTCCTCACCGAGGACCACGGACTCAGCGCAAAGCGCCATGCCAATTCGGTAAGTTTTGATATCTCACAGGGTATTTATTTTCCCTAGTTAAATCATGTGCGGGATCTAAGCTTCCATGTCATTAACAGGACTGGATAAAGACAGCGGAGGAGCTCGATTGCCCAGCCCCCCTGCCTGAAGATCCTGCAGATGCTCTCCTAACAGAGATGCTGGCTCCGACACCTTACGAGGTGCCGGCAAAGAAGACCAAGAAGAAGGCCACGGGGACCCGAAAGGGTCTCCGGCGCAAGGTTGTATCGGACTCATCATCCGATGACTCCGACGCGCACTCCGGACTGCTCCACGATGGCCGCCTACAGTGGCGACGAGTGGCTACCCAGGGTCAAGCCCCTGGCGAAGTCGCAAGTATCCGGACACCATAGTAATTCATGGTATGTTTTATTGCACTGCTTCTCCTCATGCTGAACATGATTATGCAGTCCGTCCCGAGCTCATCTCGACGTATCCTCGTCGAGCGGTTCATTGGACTCATCGGATATGAACAATGGTTCTCTTCCGACCGCCTCCACCCCTCACCCTACGGACAACATCAAGGTGTTGTCTCGAAAGGCACCGAGCCGGGGGGAGGTGGTCCTGGGGGCGCCCCGAGGCGACCTCCCGGACCCTGGGTACAAAGGGAGCAAAACTCCCACGGGCTCCGAGTTCGGCCCCCAGCCGAACACTGCGCCGGAACCTTCGATGGTTCCGGACTCCGGCAGGCGATCCCCCGTTAAGGGGGGCGAGCCGCCCGTGCCAATGTCCTCTGTCCATCCAGAGGCACCGGACAACTTGCTGGAAGTGCTTCGCAGTGCTTCCATCGACGAAGAGCACCGCATTATCATGAGTGCGGTGATCGAGGAAGTTAAGTCTGCCAAAAACGGACTGGCCAAAGCTTGCGCGAGCCTCCTAACAGGCTTTGAGGTAAGCAATAAAAATATAGGAAAATATTACCGCATAGATAGTAGCCCCTGATGCTGTGTTCGGCGTTCGAGAAGAAAGGCCGAATAGAGGATCAAATGATGACTCGGGAGTCTAATCAGAATATGTCAATTGTATGTGCAGGCTTCACTGTTGGCCGCTGCCGCACGTACTGCGGAGGTCTCTACACTGAAGCAGGACCTGGAGCAGTCCGAGAACGAGCTTGGCCTTACCAAGAGGCAGCTCGAGGAGAGCAAAGGTAAGCAATACCTTGTCTACGCTTTGAAAAGAAGTTCGGTTGTAAAATAATAGGATCATCATGAATTTGCCAGGAGCCACGACCGAAGTGGCGACCCTGAAGAAGGCGCTGTCTGAGGCCGTAGACAAAGCGGCCAAGGAGCGCATCGAGCGGGAGAAGCAAGAAGCCCGAGTGGACGAGGTGCAGCAAGAGCTTGAGGCTCTCGCCAAAAAACACGAGTCCTTGGAGCTTGACTCTAAGACGCGAGAGTCCGAGCTCGCGCAAGCACTTGAAAGCGCCCGGAGCGCCAAGGCTGAAGCCCACAAGGCCCTCCAGGAGACTGATGCGGTGAAGAAGATAGCAGCGGGTAAAGCATTCATTATGCAAAGCAAGCATGTGAAGGAAACTTTCCTTTTTCTTACCCAAGTTCGGAGCTCTCCAGGAGGGTTCGCAGATCTTCCCCGCAGTGTACTGGATGCCACGGAGTTTTACCGAGCTGAGGAGGGGAGCTCGACGAAAAAGTTGTTGTGGTCTCAGTATACTGGGACCGAACACCCAATGCCCTTGAGCGACCAGCTGAAGCAACTGGTCGAGCTTCACAAGGCGGCCGAACAGGCCATGAGGGGCCTTATAGTCCGGATGTGGCCCGGCGAGCCCCTGTCCGGCAGCTACTTCGGTCTGGTGAGGCGGCTTCTGGATGCCTGCCCACGGCTTGAAGTCATAAAGCGGTCCATCTGCATCGAGGGTGCGCGTAGGGGCACTGGGCGAAGCTGGACGCCGTGAAGCTGGTGAAGGAGGGGCTGCCGGAGGGCAAGGAGCATCGTTACCCCAAGATGTATTATGAGAGTGTCCTGAAGGGTTCCCGCCTTGTGGAGGATGAATGTGCCAGGGATGTAATTTTTTAATGAACATGCTCATGTGATCCTGTAATGTGAAACAAGTTCATCTACTCTATGCAACGCTTTTTTTAATTTAAAATATTACCTTCTGTGCGACCATTTATAAAATCTGAGAGTTGGCCAGTCGCTGGCTTGTGCCCCCATGTAACTAGTACTGGGGTGTTTGGGATAAACCTGAGCACTCTTTACCCCAATTTTGGGTCCTTCAAGGGAGGTGTTCAGCGCAACGAACCAGGCAATCAGACTATAAGGCTTTATCACTCTCACTTATCCATAGAAGTCTACAATTTTAAATCTTGGCGAAGCCCCTAGTATTCGGAAGGCCGAATTTGGGGCGCTATACACGCCTAAGCCGGGCAAGGCCGACTCCTCGCCCGAAGCGGAAATAAGTCTTTAAGGACTTGAGACCTCTCAAACAGCGACCAGTCTCTCGCCTTATCATGACAGTTAGTTTTGGACTTTCTCTACTGAGGTGCTCGTCCGGAAGAACCGGGACACAATCGCAGTAGTTCTCCCACCGCTACCTTAGCCGATATAGCGGAACGTAAGGTACCAAAGCATGGGAGCCGGGCAAACCCAACTATTGACCCAAGACATGATTCGGAGCTGATGCATATAGTGCTATAAGTTCGGGGTGCCGCACTGTCGAAAGTGTTTGGACTTCTCGCGCGGTATTATGGGGAAAACGAAAGCCCCTGGCGTACTGACCGTACCTGAATGTACGGGTGCGGATTGTCGTAAATGGACATATAAGAAAAAAAGGATAAATAATGCAATAATAGACTAATGATATGCATTGTTAATTAAATAATACGCCGAAGCGTACTGGTACAAGTAGTGCAATAAGCAGAAAGTAGGACTATTCGAAATGTCCTATCCAAGGGCAAGCCGCGTATGGATAGTAGAAAGCGGGTATATCAATTATTATTACCTGGGGGTTCCCGTGTACATCTTAGCTTCTTGCCGCCTTGGTTGTTCCTTCCCGTAATGTGCCCGACGATCGTACTGCCGGAAAGGGCTTCCAGAGAGTTAGGCCCTGAAAGAGAAAATAAATGATAAAGGTATACAACCCCTAGGGCGGTGAAGCCGCATTGCGGGACGTGCCCTGATCATGCCCCCGCCTATGTCCATGGTATTTTCAGTGTGTAATTATGTACGCTCGGCACGGATTTTGTCGCTTGACTGGGACTGGGACGGGGGCCGAATTGCTAGGCGAGCTCTGAACGTGCCAGGCGATTCTGTTGCAGTTTACTCCGGACTCGCTTGAAGGTGTTCGGGGGCTGTAATGCCGAATTAGTGGTTCGCCTTAAAAGGCTGCTTTGTGCTTCTGCTGCGAGGGCCGCAGTGTGCTCTTCCGTGCGGAGTGAGCGTTCTATGTTTCCATTTACTGTTATGACCCCCTAGGTCCTGGCATCTTGAGCTTGAGGTATGCGTAATGTGGTACTGCATTAAATTTTGCAAATGCTGTGCGTCCGAGTAGTGCGTGATAGCCACTGCGAAACGGGACGATATCGAAGATTAACTCCTCGCTTCGGAAGTTGTCCGGTGATCCGAAGACCACTTCCAGTGTGATTGAGCCCGTGCAATGGGCCTCTACACCTGGGATGACGCCCTTAAAGGTGGTTTTGGTGGGTTTGATCCTCGAGGGATTGATACCCATTTTTCGCACTGTATCCTGACAGAGCAGGTTCAGTCTGCTGCCGCCGTCCATAAGGACTTGAGTGAGGTGAAATCCGTCGATGATGGGGTCTAGGACCAGTGCGGCGGATCCTCCATGACGGATACTAGTGGGGTGGTCCTTGCGATCAAAGGTGATCGGACAAGTGGACCATGGGTTGAACTTTGGGGCGACGGGCTCCATCGCATAGACGTCCCTTAGTGCACGCTTCAGCTCCCTCTTGGGAATGTGGCTTGCGTATATCATGTTCACCGTCTTCACTTGTGGGGGGAACCCCTTCTGTCCTCCCGCGTTCGGCGGCCGGGGCTCCTCCTCATCATCACTATGCAGCCCCTTGTCCTTGTTTTCGGCATTTAACTTGCCGACCTGCTTGTACACCCAACATTCTCTGATGGTGTGACTGGCTGGCTTGTCGAGGGTGCCGTGGATTTGACACGAGCGATCCAGTATGCGATCCAAACTGGACGGTCCCGGAGTATACTTCTTTTAAATGGCTTTTTCCGCTGACTGGATCTAGAGCCTCTGAATCCGGCATTGACTGCCGTATCATCGTTGTTATCGCCATTGTTGTGGCGCTTTGGTCTGTTACGACGTGGTCTGCCGTTGGCATCTTTGGTATCCGAAGTGCGCGGATTCCTTGATGTGTTGTTGCTGCGAGCCAGCCAACTATCCTCGTCCGTGCAAAAGCGGGTCATGAGTGTCGTGAAGGCTGCCATAGACTTTGGCTTCCCCTGGCCGAGGTGGCAAGCAAGCCACTCGTCGCGGATGTTATGCTTGAATGCCGCTAGGGCCTACGCATCTGGACAGTCGACAATTTGGTTTTTCTTGGTCAGGAACCATGTCCAGAATTGCCTGGCCGATTCCCCTGGCTGCTGAGTTATATGGCTCAAGTCATCAGCATCCAGTGGTCGCACATAAGTTCCCTGGAAGTTGTCAAGGAACGCGTCTTCCAAATCCTCCCAACTGCCGACGGAGTCTGCTGGCAAGCTAATCAGCCAATGCCGAGCTGGTCCTTTGAGTTTGAGTGGGAGGCACTTGATGGCATGTAGATCGTCGCCGCGAGGCATGTGGATGTGAAGGAGGAAATCCTCAATCCATACAACATGATCTGTTGTACCATCATACGATTCGATATTTACGGGTTTAAACCCCCCCGGGAATTCGTGATCCATAACTTCATCAGTGAAGCATAGGGGGTGTGCGGCGCCTCTGTGCCAGGCTATATCACGACGCAGTTCATATAAGTCTTGTCTGCTGTATTCGGCTCGGCCGGATTTACCTTTGGTGTATCTGACGCGACGATCATCGTCCCATGTTGGCGCGCGTGCCCGTGACCCGTATATTGACCTTGCAAGTTTTGCCCTGCTGTCCAATACGTCTCGCAGGTCCCGTGTGTTGCCCCGGGCCTTGGTAGTTTTGATTGAGTGGCGGCGGGGTGTAGGCTGAACTTCAAGCTGAAACGCCTCTCTGGCTCGGCCACGTGATGGCCGGTCAACCGCATTGTACACTGGTGATGGAGGTTTCAATGCTTCCTCCTCGAGGTGAGGTAGCAACCTGCGTTTTGGGTAACTCTTGGAGGGGCGCTCAAGTTCTTATTCCTCGGCCGCAAGGACTTTGGTTCATCTGTCTGCTAGCAAGTCTTGATCAGCTTGAAGCTGTTGTTGCTTTTTCTTCAGGCTATTTGCTGTGGCCATAAGCCGGCGCTTGAAGCGCTCCTGCTCGACGGGATCCCCAGGTACGATAAATTCTTCATCGTCGAGGCTCACCTCGTCTTCGGAGAGGGGCAAGTAATTGTCCTCTTCTGGTTCTCCATCTGCCGCCTGCTCTGGAGGGCTAGCTTATTCATCTTCCCGCTCTACATCGTGCTGGAGGGGATTGTGGTTGTCTTCGGCACTATCTGGAGTGTTATTATCTCCTGTGCCGGTATCACTACTTTTGCTGTGGCGAGACTTAGAGCGGTGCCGCTGACCTCGGCGCTTGGGTTGCTTCTTGGAGGGGTTATCTTCCGCTGTCTCGTCGCCATTGCCTTCTTTGGGGGTGTCCACCATGTATATATCATATGATGAGGTGGCAGTCTAGCTTCTTGTGGGCGGTGGTTCCTGTTCGTCTCCTGCATCGTCGTCCATACCGTCGATGTCTTCAGATTTGAAGTCGAGCATGTCGGTTAAATCGTCAACAGTGGCTACTAAGTGGGTGGTGGGTGGGCAGCGAATTTCTTCGTCGTCCGCATCCCATTCTTGCCGGACATAGTTCGGCCAAGGTTCTCCTGACAAGGAGAGAGACCTTAATGAATTTAGCACAGCGCCGAAAGGTGAGTGCTAAAACATATCCACGGAGGTGAACTCCATGATCGGCGCCTAGTCGGATTCGATAGGCACAGATGCAGGCGGCTCGGAGTCCGTGGCCGGAGACGAATCCAGTGGTTTGGCCACACGGCTCTCGTAAGGGGTGAATTCAGTATCCGGCTCCATCGCCACTGAGAGTGCTGCCTCCATGGCGGGGTCTATCCCTCCGTCCTTGGATGGCGCGATTTGCTCCGGATTGAAAGCCGGAGTAGTTGCAGATGCGATCTCCCGAACACTGTCCGACGGCAGAGTTAAGTCATGCTCGTCGTGGCTGTGCGGCGCACTTGACACAGGCTCGAATCCGTCGAAGATCAAGTCTCCGCGGATGTCGGCAGTGTAGTTTAAGTTTCCGAATCTGACCTGATGGCGAGGGCGTAACTCTCGATCTGCTCCAGATGGCCAAGTGAATTGGCCCACAGTGCGAAGCCACCGAATACAAAGATCTGCCCGGGGAGGAAAACCTCACCCTGGACTGCATCGCTACCGATGATCGAAAGAGCCATCAAGACTTACGGTGACAACATAGTGGAACTCTCAATGAAAGCACCAATGTCGGTGTCAAAACCGGCGGATCTCGGGTAGGGGGTCCTGAACTATGCGTCTAAGGCGGATGGTAACAGGAGGCAGGGGACACGATGTTTACCTAGGTTCGGGCCCTCTTGATGGAGGCAATACCCTATGTCCTGCTTGATTGTTCTTGATGATATGAGTATTACAAGAGTTGATCTACCACGAGATCGTAGAGGCTAAACCCTAGAAGCTAGCCTATGGTATGATTGTATGTTGTCCTACGGACTAAACCCTCCGGTTTATATAGACATCGGAGGGGGCTAGGGTTACACAGAGTTGGTTACAAGGGAGGAGATCTACATATCCGTATTGCCTAGGTTGCCTTCCACGCCAAGGAGAGTCCCATCCGGACACGGGACGAAGTCTTCAATCTTCTATCTTCATGGTCCAATAGTCCGACCAAAGGATATAGTCCGGCTGTCCGGAGACCCCCTAATCCAGGACTCCCTCAATCATCATTAACATTAGCACTAGGTTCATGCTCATTACCAGATTGTTTCTCAGCATCAGAAATAGAAATATCATTGGGATTCTCATAAGTGTCTATAACAGGTTCAGTAGAAGCATGCAAAGTCCCATTAGTTTTCCTCTTCTTTTTATTAGAAGGACTAGGTGCATCAATATTAATTCTCTGAGGATCTTGCTCAATTCTCTTAGGATGGCCCTTGGGATACAAAGGTTCCTGGGTCATTTTACCACCTCCAGTCATAACTCTAACAACATTATCATTGTTCTTACTATTCAACTTGTTGAGGAAATCATCTTGTGCCTTAAGTACTTGTTCTCCTTGAGTTTTCACCATGGAAGCATGCTTACTAATAATCTTAAGATCACTAATAGTTCTACTCATATAATCACCCAAGCAGTCAAGCATGTAAGCATTAGGTTTCAATTGTCTATTGACATAAGCATTGAAATTTTCTTGTTTAACAATAAAATTATCAAACTCATCCAAGCATTGACTAGCAGACTTATTATGAGGAATATCACCTTCATCAAATCTATAGAGATAATTTACCTCTACTACCCGTGTCGGGTTATCAAGACCATGTATTTCTCAATAGGCGGTAAATTCTTAACATCTTCAGCTTTAATATCTTTTTCTTTCATAGATTTCTTTGCCTCTTGCATATATTCAGGACTGAGAAATAGAATACCTCTTTTCCTTGGAGTTGGTTCAGGAAGTTTCCAATCATTATCATTAATCATTATATTATTCAATAGCAATTCAGCTTGCTCAATAGTTCGTTCCCTAGAAACACAACTAGCACAACTATCTAGGTGGTCCCTAGAAGCATCGGTTAGTCCATTATAAAGATCTCAAGTATTTCATTTTTCTTGAGAGGATGATCAGGCAAAGCATTAAGTAATTGGAGAAGCCTCCCCCAAGCTTGTGGGAGACTCTCTTCTTCAATTTGCACAAAGTTAAACATTTCCTTTAAAGGAGCTTGTTTCTTATGAGCAGGGAAATATTTTTCAGAGAAGTAGTAAATCATATCCTTGGAACTACACACAAAACCAGGAGAAAGAGAATTAAACCATAACTTAGCATCACCCTTTAACGAGAAAGGAAACAATTTAAGAATATAGTAATAGCGATTTTTTCCTCATGAGCAAATAGGGTGGCTATATCATTCAGTTTAGTAAGATGTGCCACAGTTTCAGATTTATAACCATGGAAAGGATCAGATCCAACCAAAGTAATTAACTCAAGATCGACATAGAATTCATAATCCTTATTAGTAACAAAGATTGGTGAAGTAGCGAACTTAGGATCATACTGCATTCTTGCATTCAAAGATTTTTCTTTGCACTTGCATAATAATTTCTTAAGATCATCTGTATCTTTACAAGCAAGAAAGTCCCTAGCTGCCTCTCCATCCATAACATAACCCTCGGGCATAACAGGAAGTTCATATATAGGAGTGCTAGTCTTATCAAGTGTTTCAAAGTTTTCAGTTTCAATAATTTCATCAGTTTCAAAAATATCATCATCTTCAGCATAATCAATAGTTCTAACTCTAGCAAGATGTTCATCAAGTAATTCACTCAGCGGCACAATTTTATCAAGAAAAGTAGTAGCATCATAAGCATCATTCATAGTAGAAGTAGCATCATCAATAACAGGTGACATATTAGAATCAATAGCAGGTGTAGGTGTCGCAAGCTTACTCAAAACAGAAGGTGAATCAAGTGCAGAGCTAGATGGCAGTTCCTTACCTCCCCTCGTAGTAGAGGGAAAAATCTTGGTTCTAGTATCTTTTAAATTCCTCATAGTGATCAACAGATATAAATCCCAAGTGACTTAGAGAATAGAGTTATGCTTCCCAGCAATGGCGCTAGAAAAAGGTCTTGATAACCCACAAGTATAGGGGATCGCAACAGTTTCTGAGGGTAGAGTATTCAACCCAAATTTATTGATTCAACAAAAAGGGAGCCAAAGAATATTCCCAAGTATTTGCAGCTGAGTTGTCAATTCAACCACACCTAAAAGATTTAATATCTACAACAAAGTATTTAGTAGCAAAGTAGTATGGAAGTAACAGTAGCGGTGGCAAAAGTAACAATAGCAGTTTTGTAACAATTGTAACAGTGGCAACGACAACGTAACATTGCAATGATCAATATGTGAAAAGCTTGTAGGTAATGGATCAATGATGGATAATTATGTCGAATGGCATTCATCATGCAACAATTATAACTTAGGGTGACACAGAACTAGCTCAAATTCATCAATATAATGTAGGCATGTATTCCGAATATAGTCATACCTGCTTATGGAAAAGAACTTGCATGACATCTTTTGTCCTACCCTCCCGTGGCAGTGGTGTCCTAATGGAAACTAGGCGATATTAAGGCCGCCTTTTAATAGAGAATCAGACCAAAGCATTATCACTTCGTGAATACATGAACTCCTCAAACTACGGTAATCACCGGAAAGAATCCCAAATATTGTCACCTTGGGGTATGCGGATCATAACTCGTAATAGGTGTCTACAACTTGCAAGATAGGATCAAGAACACAAATATATTCATGAGAACATAATAGGGTCAGATCTAAAAGCATGGCACTCGGGCCCTAGTGACAAGCATTAAGGATAGCAAAGTCATAGCAACATCAATCTCAGAACATTGTGGATACTAGGGATCAAACCCTAACAAAACTAACTCGATTACATGATAAATATCATCCAACCCATCACCGTCCAACAAGACTATGATGGAATTACTCATGCACGATGGTGAGCATCATGAAATTGGTGATGGAGGAAGGTTGTTGATGATGATGGCGGTGGATTGCCCTCTCTGGAGCTCCAAACGGACTCCAGATCTGCCCTCCCGATGAAGAACAGGAGGTGGCGACGGCTCCGTATCGTAAAACATGATGTATTCTTCTCTTTGATTTTTTCTCCCCGAACATGAATATATGGAGTTGGAGTTGAGGTCAGTGGAGGTCCAAGGTACCCACAAGGCAGGGGCGCGCCCTCCACCCTTGTGGACAGCCGGTGGGTCCCCTCTTTCGCCAATATTTTATATTTATTCCTAAAATATTCTTCATAAAGTTTCAGGTCATTCCAAGAACTTTTATTTCTACACAAAAATAACACCAAGGCAATTCTGCTGAAAACAGCGCCAGTTCGGATTAGTTCCATTCACATCATGCAAATTAGAGTCCAAAACAAGGGCAAAAGAGTTTGGAAAAGTAGATATGATGGAGACGTATCAGCAGCCTGCACCTCGGCTGCGAAAGTTGCGGTTTGCTCCTCTGTGTGAAGGGAGTGTTCGGCGTTACCATTGACTATAATCACACCCTTTGGACCCGGCATTTTGAGCTTTAGATATGCGTAATGCGGGACGGCCTTAAATCGAGCAAACATTGTTCGCTTGAGGAGCGCATGATAACCAATGCGGAAAGGAACGATATTGAAGAACAAGTCTTCATTTCTAAAGTTCTCAGGCGAGCCGAAGACTACTTCCAATGTGATTGTTCCTGAGTATGTCGCCTTAGCGTGAGGTATGACACCCTTGGAAGTAGTGTTATCGGGATCAATCCTTGACGAATCGATGCCCATTTTCCTAACTATGTCAACATAGATTAGCTTGAGGATGTTGCCTTCGTCCATAAGGACCGTGTTAAGTAAAACCCATCTATGATGGGGTTGAGGACCAGAGGCGCCGAGCCTCCATGATGGATATTGGTCGGATGATCTCGTTTATCAAAAGTGATCATGCAAGCCGACCACATATTGTACTTCAGGGCCATGGGCTCTAAGGTGTAGACATCCATAAGTGCGAGTTTCCTCTCCTTTCTTGGGATGTGAGTGACATAGATCATGTTTACATCCTTTACATCAGGAGGGAACTACTTTTGGCCTCCGAGGTTCATCCTCATCCTCACTGCAGGAGTAACTCTTGTCCTGACCTTCAACTGTGATCCTTCCGACCTGGCTGATAACCCAGCAGTTCTTGTTAGTGTGATTAGCAGGTTTATCCGAAGTGCCATGAATCTGTCAAGGCTTCTCAAGGATTTTGTCCAATGCGGTAGGACCTTCCTTGTTCCCTTTAAAGGGTTTCTTTTTTGGCCCATCCTTGGATTGTTAAATCCAGCATTGACGGCTGGGTCATCGACATTACTGCCATTGTTTTTGTGTTGGCGCTTGTTCTTGTTGTGCCTAGGCTTCCCATTTCTGTCATGCACCTGCGAGGTGCCAGCCTCGGCTCTATGAGTGTTGCAAGCCAACCAGCTATCCTCTCCCATGCAAAATTGGGCCATCAAAGAGGTAAGGGCTGCCATGGTTCTCGGCTTATCCTGTCTGAGCTGTCGTGCTAACCACTCGTTGCAGATACTGTGCCAGAAAGCAGCGATTGCTTTGGCATCCGGGTAGTCTACTATTTGGTTCCTTTTAGTTAGGAACTGATTCCAGAACTAGCTGGCAGAATCGCCACACTGCTGAATAATGTGGCTAAGATTGTCAACATCCAGGGGCCAAATATATGCGCCCTGTAAGTTAGCCATGATGCATGGTGTCTTTGAGCTCCTCCAAGCTGTGGATAGAGTTCTTAGGCAGACTGTTTAGCCAATGCCTTGCTGGTCCTTTAAGTTTAAGTGTTAGATACTTGATGGCGTGGAGGTCGTCTCCTTAGGCCATGTGAATGTGGAGGACAAAATCTTCAATCCACATAGTTGGGTCGGTCATTCCGTTGTATTGCTCAATATTTATGGGTTTAAAGCCTTCAGGGAACTAGTATTCCATGACCTCATCTGTGAAACATATTGGTTGAGAGGGCCCTCAAAACCAAGCTACGTCATGCCGGACATTTGTTTCCATCCGAGCATGTGCATGCTCCCAAGCCCTCCCATGCCTATCGAGCCAACCTTCGTAGCCGTCCTATCCAGCAAGCGCATGTCCTCGTGATATGTATATGGATCTAGTTTGGAGAGTATTTGTGTTCAGTTTTCTTCACAGATTGTATGGCTCGGGGTATTGGACTGGGTCCTTGCCTTCACGGTGATGATTTGTGTGTGTGTGTGTGTGGGGGGGGGTATCTTCTCCCGTTGGCCCGCCCCGCCCCCCGAGGAGGACGACCAGGCTCATCAGCCCTATCGTGCTTTGACAACATGTTTTTAGTGACTTCATCACTGAATTGGGGGAGTAGGCGCCGACGTGGGTAGGATTTAGCTTGGCCCTTGCACCGCAGCTCGAGATCTTGTTTGGCTGTGAGGACCTCTACCCACTTGTCGTTTAGGGTGTTCTGATCAACGCAAAGCTGCTTTTGTTTCTTTTTCATACTACGAGCGGTTCCAATGAGTGATGACCCACAAGTATAGGGGATCAATCATAATCCTTTCGATAAGTAAGAGTGTCGAACCCAATGAGGAGCAGAAGGAAATGATAAGCGGTTTTCGGCAAGTATTTCCTGCAAGCACTGAAATTATCAGTAACGAGTAGTTTGATAGCAAGATAATTTGTAACGAGCAATAAGTAGTAATGGTAACAAAAGTGTAGCAAGGTATCCCAATACTTTTGGTAGCAAAGGATAGGACGTAACAATCTCTTATAATAAGCAAATTGTTCTTGAGGACACACAGGAATTTCATCTAGTCTCTTTCATCATGTTTGTTTGATTTGTGTTCGCTACTTTGATAATTTGATATGTGGGTGGACCGGTGCTTGGGTGTTGTTCTTACTTGAAAAAACCTCCAACTTGTGATTAACCCCTCTCACAAGCATCCGCAACTACGAAAGAAGAATTAAGATAAATCTAACCATAGCATTAAACATATGGATCCAAATCAGCCCCTTACGGAATAGCGCATAAACTAGGGTTTAAGCTTCTGTCACTCTAGCAACCCATCATCTAATTCCTACTCCACAATGCATTTCCTTAGGCCCAAATATGTTGAAGTGTCATGTAGTCGACGTTCACATAACACCACTAAGGGAAACAACAACATACATATCATCAAAATATCGAACGAATACCAAATTCACATGATTACATATGGCAAGACTTCTCCCATGTCCTCAAGAACAAAAGTAACTAATCACAAATAAACTAATCAGCATCAACTACAAGATGTAATCAATAATAGCTACTAGCAACCCACACGTACAAATCTGAGGTTTTGATACAAAGATTGAATACAAGAGATGAACTAGGGTTTGAGATGAGATGGTGTTGGTGAAGATGTTGATGAAGATTGGTCCTCCCACAATAAGAGGGTTGTTGGTGATGACGATGGCTTCGATTTCCCCCTCCGGGAGGGAAGTTTCCCCGGTGGAATCACTCCGCCGAAGAGCAAAAGTGCTCCTTCTCAAGTTTTGCCTCGAGACGGCGGCGCTCCATCCCGAAAGTCCTCTTTTTTTCTAGGGCAGATGGGCTTATATACCAGAAGATTGGCACCGGAGGTTGGCCAGGTGCCCCATGAGCCACCAGGGGCGTGCCTTGGTGCCTCGTGGTCACCTGGGTGGCCCCCTCTGGTATTTCTTGCTTACAGTATTTTTTATTTATTCCAAAATAATTCTCCATGAAATTTCATCTCATTTGGAGATGTCTAGAATAGGTATGTCTGAAGTAGCTTTTTCTTGTCCAGAATTCCAGCTACCGGCAATCTCCCTGTTCATGTAGATCTTGCAAATTAAGAGAGAAAAGGAATTAGAATTGCTCCACAAACTGTTAGATTTAAAACATTATAAATAATAGTAGAAAAACATGATGAAAAATGGATGTATCAACTCCCCAAGCTTAGACCTCTCTTGTCCTCAAGCGAAAGCCGACATTGATAATCATGTCCACATGTTTAGAGAGAGAGGTGTCGATAAAAAATACGGACATAGTGGCATCATGATCATTATTATAGCAGCAATAAACATTATCATAAAACTTCTCATGAGCAAGTAACAATTCATCACATCAACGAAGCATAAGGCATAAACTTTCTTGAAAACTAACAAACTATGTTTTCAGTCAACAAGGCAATTACAATTCGTCATCTTTTTAGGAAGGGTCTCATGTAGGAGCTTTTGTTTAGCAAGTCTACATGCTCAACTATCATTTAGTCTTCTATGATTGCTGACACTCACGACATATATATATGGAGTAAAAGTTTCAGCCAGACACATAGAAAGATAGGGGCTTATAATTTCGCCTCCCAACTCATTTACCTCAAGGGTAATGTCAACAATAATAACTCATGATCACTCATATCCAACTGGATATATATGCCTAGATCTTTCACTACAAAAAAAGACACATCCATGATATTTTGGGCCGAACGAAAATTTTCTGTCATACATATGACACTTCTATGACGATAATTGTGACAAAACCCGGTATCATCATAGATGTGGTGGGCTCCTACTTCTATGACAAAAAATCATGACAGAAAATGGGCTTTTCGTCCTGGGCGGGTCGGAGACACAGCTGCATGACATTCTTTGGGCCGTCCATGAAGGAAAAAACCATGGTAGAAGCGAGGGCAAGGAAAATTTCGGGGAGTTCCCTGTTACGGTGGGAGGTCGGGGGCGGAGTGATGCGCATTTCTCTCGTACACGTACGCGCGTGTGTGCGAAGCGTTGGCTCTAACTGAACCCGAGCGAGGCGTTGGGCTCTAACTGAACCCGAGTGATTGCACTACAGGCTACGCGTTACTGAACCCGAGCGATCGATCGATGGTTGTTAACTGAACCCGATCGAGCGATTCCTTCGCTACTACTGCTAACTGAAGCCGATCGATGCTGCCTCTGGGATGAACAGTGAGCGTTGCGGGGGGGGGGGGGGGGGGGGGGGGGGGGGGGGGGGGGGGGGGGGGGGGGTTGGATGAACAGTGAGCGGTGGCGTTGCCTCTGGATGAACAGGACCCCGTGGTGTGGAGGGCTGGATGAACAGTAGACGGTGGAGGGGTGCCCGTGGAGGGGTGGTTGAACAGGACCCCATGGTGTGGAGGGCTGGATGAACAATAGACGGTGGACGGGTGCCTGTGGAGGGGTGGTTGAACAGTAGCCGGTGGAGTAGCGCGCGGTGGTGGCTGGATGAACAGGAGCCCGTGGAGGCTGGAGGAGGTCGACGGTGGAGATGAACAGTATCCCGTGGAGTCCCGTTTTGTGGTACGCCACACCCCTCCTGATGAACAGGACCCCCGTTTTGACCGTAGGAGGTCCGTTTCATCCATTTTGCGGTACGCCACATGGCACCCGATCAACAGGACCCCCGTTTCGACCATAGGAGGTCTGTTTCGTCCGTTTTGCAGTACGCCACACCCCTCCCGATCAACATGACCCCCGTTTTGACCATAGGAGGTCCATTTCGTCCGTTTTGCGGTACGCCAGACCCCTCCCGATGAATAGGATCCCGTTTCGAACGTGGTCGGTCGAACACAAGGCCGTTTCCTCCGTCCTGCGGTACGCCAGGCTTCGTTTCCATCACCGGTTCCGTCCAAGCCCTCCCGATGAACACGACCACACATTCCGTTCCGACCCAGCCAGTTGCCTCCCACGCGTTCCGTTGCCTCCCGATGAACATGACACATTCTGTTGCCTCCCCATGAACACGACGACGACGCTGTTTCTCTATTCCGACCCAGCCATGTCAACGAGCCCTCGCCGTACATATGCGCGAGTAGGCGTCCGAGACCCCGCTCGTATGTACACATACGCGGCCATATTTTCTTTCTTGCACCCTGGCCGCTGTATGTACGTGTACATGCTACGTGCACGCCTCTACTACGACACGTGCGCGCCTCTACATCCACCAGTATATATGTACATACACGTTCGCGACCAGAATGACAATGCTACGTACGCTTCGACCAGGTGGGTCCCGACTGTTAGGCACTTCCTTGCGTGCGAAGATGTAGCTGGTGGGTCCTAGCAGTCAGGGGGGCGAATCGTTTTGTTTTTTTACCCGGACACACTTCCTTGCGTGCGAAGGTGTAGCTGGTGGGTCCCAGCAGTCAGGGGGGAAACATTTTTTTCATGAAATACGATGGCTCGTCTAGTGGGTCCCCACTGTCAGGTGGAGGAATAATTATTTTGCACGTAATAAGGAGGCACTTCCTTGCTGCGGCCGTGGACCCAGCTGTCAGCGTCTCCACGCACAATACTCTTCTGATGTAAGTCGGTCGTTGACCACATTGACCACGGCGCCAAGAGCACCACGGCGGTGGACGACGGTGAGGCCTAGGAAGGGGACGACACGGAGGCAGGGAAGACTCGGCAGTTGTTTCCCACGCGGAGGGGAGTACGACTGTACGAGGGTTTACTGGTTCGTCTGCTGTCGCCGGAGAATAACAGCAGGTGTGGGTGAGTAGAGGGATG
The DNA here is from genome assembly GCF_003073215.2 of Triticum urartu. NCBI lineage: Eukaryota > Viridiplantae > Streptophyta > Magnoliopsida > Poales > Poaceae > Triticum > Triticum urartu. The sequence continues at coordinate 572,978,941 of NC_053023.1, read as the reverse complement.
GCTAGGCCAGCGATGGGAGTGCGGTGGGGCGGTGAGGCCTGCGCGGCAGCACAACCGGCCGCGGGGAGGAGGGAGCAAGCAGTACCACCGACGCTTGTTTGAGCGGCTGGAGCAGGAAGAGCAGAGATTGAAGAAGCACGACGGCTGTTGGATGGACATCCAACAATCAGTGCTTGTGCGTCAACCTTTTTCTAGGAAAACCTCAAATATGTGGAAAACAGCATACAACCCATCTACCATTATTTCTAATAATTTACAGCCCATTTGCTAATTCTTAAGGTTTCTTTGGAGCCCATATTCTTTTTGTTAGCATTACAGCCCATATTGTGGCCATGGTTAAAAAATTATACGAAATTTTGCATATTTCGGTGCGGTCTGAACTATTTTTAATCCCGAAATTTCGACTCACATTCAAACTGATTTAAAAAATAAATGTATATCAATATAAAATCCAACAAATTCTCCATGCATAAAAATTAATGTAATTTAAAATCTTGAAATGAAAAAAAAGATATTTGAAACTAATTGCCGGTTTGATGTGTTTTAAAAATGCACAACCCATTTTTCATTACCGATGGGCCATTTTCTCGGCCAGACGAATGAAAGCTCTCCTCGTCTTGAAAGATTTGCAGCCCAACAGGCCTGACAAAGCGACTTGGCAAATCACAAAAAAACTGGGCTGTGGCCATGGACCGAGCTATCAGCCTCTCCACGTACAGTACTCTTCCAATGGAAGTCGTTCCTTGACCACGTTGAACATGCCACGCAGAGAGCACCACGGCGGTGGATGACAGCGAGGCCTAGGAAGGGGACGGCGCGGAGCCGGGGAAGACGCGGCAGTGGAAGCTCGCACGGAGAGGAGTACAAGGGTTCACTGGTTCGGCTGCGGTGTGAGGCTGCCGTCGCCGTAGGGCCTGCCCAGCGGTGGGAACAGTAGGGGGCGGTGAGGCCTCTGCGGCAGCACAGCCGGCCACGGGAGGCAGGAGCATGCAGCACGACGGGCGCTGCTTTGGGCGGCTAGAGCAAGAAGACCAGAGGTTGAAGAAGCACTACGGCCGTTGGATGGACATCGTACGGTCACTGGAGCTAGAATCATTCATATTGACTAAGTTGACAAAGCCCTTCGTCCCCGTCAACTTAGTAGGCCCACAAGTTAGCCTCCCACCAAGGTGGGTCCCAGCTAGCCGGGGGAGTATTCATTTTTTTTGTGTGTAATAAGGAGGCACTTCCGGTGGGTCCGAGCTGATAGCGAGGGGAACGTTTTTTTGTGAAATACGGTGGCCCGTCCGATGGGTCCCAGCAGTCAGGGGGAAACTATTTTTTTCGCAAAACACTGGTGGCCCATCCGATGGGTCCCCGCTGTCAGGTGGAGGAATAATTATTTTCCATGTAATAAGGAGGCACTTCCTTGCGACTGGCATGGACCTAGTTGTCAGCCTCTCCACGTACAGTACTCTTCCGATGGAAGTCGGTTGTTGACCAAATTGACCACGCCGCGCCGAGAGCACCACGGCGGTGGACGACGACGAGGCCTAGGAAGGGGACGACGGGGAGCCGGGCAAGACGCGACAGTGGATGCCCACGCGGAGAGGAGTACGAGCGTTCACTGGTTCCGCGCGGTGTGAGGCTGCCATCGCCGCAGAATAACAAGGGTTGTGGGTGATTGGAGGGATGGCCTGGCCAGTGATGGGAGTAGTATGGGGGCGGTGAGGCCTCCGCGGTAGCACAGCCGACCACGGGAGGCAGGAGCAGGCGGCACGACCAGCGCTGCTTTGGGCGGCTGGAGCAAGAAGACCAGAGGTTGAAGAAGCACTATGGTCGTTGGATGGACATCATACGGTCACTGGAGTATTGACTAAGTTGACAAAGCCCTCCGTCCCCGTCAACTTAGTAGGCCCACAAGTCAGCCCAACAATATGGTGGGTCCCAGCTAGCAGGGGGTATTCATTTTTTGGGCGTAATAAGGAGGCACTTCCTTGCGTGCGAAGATATAGCTGGTGGGTCCGACCTGTTAGCGGGAGGGATGTTTTTTTCGCGAAATATAGAGGCCTTCCTGTGGGTCCTAGCTGTCAGGTGGAGGAATCATTATTTTGCGCGTAATAAGGAGGCATTTCCTTGCGTGCGGCCGTGGACCCAGCTGTCAGCCTCTCCACGTACAGTCCACTTCCGATGGATGTCGTTCATTGACCACGTTGACCAGGCCGCGCCGAGAGCACCAGGGCGGTGGACGATGGCGAGGTCTAGGAAGGGAACGACACGGAGCCAGGGAATACTCGGCACTTGTTTCCCACGCGGAGGAGTACGAGGGTTTACTAGTTCGCCTGCCGTCGCCGGAGAATAACAGCATGTGTGGGTGAGTAGTGGGATGGCTAGGCCAGCGATGGTAGTACGGTGGGGCCGTGAGGCCTATGCGGCAGCATAGCCGGCCGTGGGAGGAGGGAGCAGGCAGTCCCGCCGGTGCTTGTTTGAGCGGCTGGAGCATGAAGAGCAGAGATTGAAGAAGCACGACAGCCGTTGGATGGACATCCAACAGTCACTGCTCTCATGTGTTGACTAAGTTGATAGAGCGTTGCGTGTGCGTCAACCTTTTTTTATGAAAGCATACGCGTCAACCTCTAGTAGGCGCACAAGTCAGCCTCAAATCTGTGGAAAACAGCATACAACTCATCTGCCATTATTTCTAATAATGTACAGCCCATTTGCTAATTCTTAAGAATTTTTTTGGAGCCCATCTTCTTTTTGTTAGCATTACACCCCATATTGTCACCACGGTTAAAAAGTATACAAAATTTTGCATATTTCGGTGCGGTCAACTATTTTTAATCCAGAAATATCGATTCACATTCAAACTATTTTGAAAAATAATTTATATAAATATAAAATCCAAATAATTGTCCATGCATAAAAATCAATGGAATTTAAGATCTTGTAATGAAAAAAAATGAACTAATTCCCGGTTTGATGTGTTTTAAAAATTTACAGCCCATTTCTGGGCAAACGGAATGAAACTCTCCTCGTCTTGAAAGATTTGCAGCCCAGCAGGGCCGATAAAGCAAGTAAGCCTTGTTTGGGTATTTCTTTAAAAAAAATAGAACTGGGCTAGCCATTTTCAGCAAGAAAAAACACAACTGGGCTCATGATGTGGTAAACATAAATAAAACCCTGGCTAGACGGGCCACAGCCCCGTTGTTACCCTGATCCGTCGCTAAAACTAGTATAAGTAACAACTGCTTGTTCCTAAAAAACTGCACGACTTGCTGGGTCCCTGGTGTCAGCCGCTCGTAGTGTAATTCTCTCGTTTATTGACTACGTTGACAATGGCATGAGCCCCAGATGTCCAACCATTAGGAGGAACCATATTTTTGGGCTTGTACTATAGAGGCACTTGCTTGCGTACTGCCATGACACTAGTGGGTCCCTACTGTCATCCTCTCCACGTACAGTCATCTCCTTGTTCCTCTCGGTTGTTGACGACGTTGACAACGCAAGAGGGCGGCGCACCACACACGGCGAGCGAACCAAGGCCGCAAGGCGGAGGACGACGGCGAGGCCTCGGACGAAACGAACAGGAGCCGTTGAAGATGCGCCGGTCCAGTCGCAGGCGGAGGGGAGTACGAGGGTTGACTAGTTCGGGCACTGGTGCGTGTTGGGGCTGACGTCGCCGGAGAATAACAGGACGTGTGGGGGAATAGAGGGAGCGACTGGCCAACGTTGGAGGATACATACAGTAGGTCGGCGGAGGCGCAGCCAGCCATGGGAGGCGGGAGCAGGCGGAGCCGACGGGGTGGTTTGGTTTGGGCGGCTGGAGGAAGAAGAAGACAAGAGATAGAAGATACACGACAGATGTTGGATGTCTATCCAACGGCTGGTAGGCAGAATCATTTGTTGACTGGCTAGTAAGTCGACACCACCTTGGATAGGCTATTTCCTCGGGGTCCCAAATGTCAGAATCCAAATCTGTCATGGTCATGCAGCCTTTCCTATGAAAATTTACAGCCCATTTGATGTGCTAGTTCGAAATAAGTTTGTGGGTGCTGGTGGGGGCTAATCACTTGGCTTCTGTAATGCACAGTGAGCTCAAGCAGCCAGCAAGAGTGGTGTTATTTCCCTTGGTTGGGATTTGTTACAATATTTCACTCTAAATTAAACGAATGGCAAGCCATTTGCCTTATTTCAAAGAAAATATGACAGTCACAGCCGAGTTGAAAAGGGCAGGAACATCTAACTCTAGCTTACAAACTGTACAAAAGCACGAGTGTTAATTATTCATCAAGTTTGAAAGTGCAACTATCCCTAGGTGGTTTTGATAATTCATAACAACATATAGCTCATTGAGCTAATGCTATTCCAAGGTGATTATTCCAGGAAAGCTCAATGATTGGCATGGCATGGATGTGAAAGTGGAACCCTCAAAATGCTAAGGACAAAGGATTGGCTGAAGCTCAAAAGCTCAAGACTCTTCATTTTATATTTTAGTGATCCAAGATCACATTGAGTCCATAGGAAAAGCCAATACTATTAAGGAGGTATGAGGTGTTGCTTAATGAACCTCTTGCTTCATGTGCTTAATGATATGCTCCAAAACCCTCAACTACTTTCCCATATCCACATATGACCTAAACTCTAAGCCAAACTCGGTCCTACCGATTCTTCCTATCCGGCGCCACCGAGTTTCACTTGTCATTAGCCACTGCCAAACCCTAGCAATTCGGTCCTACCGATAGGGATCTCGGTCTCACCGAGATGGGGTTGCAAACTCTCTGTTTCCCTTTCGTAACTTTTCGGTCCCACCGAAAGAGCGAATCGGTCCCACCGAGATTGCAATGTAAACTCAGTGTTTCCCCTTTGTAACTTTTCGGTCTCACCGAGTTCCACTCGGTCTCACCGAAAGAGCAAATCGGTCCCACCGAGTTTGCCTGACCAACTCTCTGGTTAGCTAATTACCAAATTCGGTCTCACCGAGTTTGTGTAATCGGTCTCACCGAGATTACGTTATGCCCAAACCCTAACCAAATCGGTCCCACCGAGTTGCATGTCAGTCCCACCGAAATTCCTAACGGTCACTAGGTTTACTACTTCGGTCAGACCGAGTTTTCTGATTCGGTCCCACCGAGATTGGTAAATTGTGTGTAACGGTTGGATTTTGTGTGGAGGCTATATATACCCCTCCACCTCCTTCTCATTCGATGAGAGAGCCATCAGAACACACACACCATTCCTACTCATATGTTCTAAGAGAAAACCACCTACTCATGTGTTGAGATCAAGACATTCCATTCCTACCATATGAATCTTGATCTCTAGCCTTCCCAAGTTGCTTTCCACTCAAATCTTCTTTCCACCAAATCCAAATCCTATGAGAGAGAGAGTTGAGTGTTGGGGAGACTATCATTTTGAAGCACAAGAGCAAGGAGTTCATTACCTACACACCATTTGTTACTTCTTGGAGAGCGGTGTCTCCTAGATTGGCTAGGTGTCACTTGGGAGCCTCCGACAAGATTGTGGAGTTGAACCAAGGAGTTTGTAAGGGCAAGGAGATCGCCTACTTCGTGAAGATCTACCGCTAGTGAGGCAAGTCCTTTGTGGGCGATGGCCATGGTGGGATAGACAAGGTTGCTTCTGCGTGGACCCTTTGTGGGTGGTTGCTTCTTCGTGGACCCTTCGTGGGTGGAGCCCTGTGTGGACTCGCGCAACCGTTGCCCTTGGGTGGAGCCCTGTGTGGACTCGCGCAACCGTTACCCTTCGTGGGTTGAAGTCTCCATCAACGTGGATGTAGGATAGCACCACCTATCCGAACCACGGGAAAAACATCCGTGTCTCCAATAGCGTTTGAATTCTCCAAACCCTTCCCTTTACATTCTTGCAAGTTGCATGCCTTACTTTCCGCTGCCAATATACTCTTTGCATGCTTGCTTGAATTGTGTGATGATTGCTTGACTTATCCTAAAATAGCTAAAATCTGCCAAGAACTAAAATTGGGAAAAGGTTAAGTTTTTATTTGGTCAAGTAGTCTAATCACCCCCCTCTAGACATACTTTCGATCCTACAAGTGGTATCAGAGCCTTGGTCTCCATTTGCTTGATCTCCATAGCTTTTGGTGGTCATAGCCTTGGTTTCACAACCTAGGAGAGTATGGCGTCTAGCGAGGGAAATTATCACCGTAGAGGTCCTTACTTTGATGGTACTAATTTTGCTAGTTGGAAGCATAAAATGAAAATGCATATTCTTGGACATAACCCCGCCGTTTGGGCTATTGTGTGTGTTTGTTTGCAAGGTGACTTCTTTGATGGGAGAGAACCAAACCGTGAAGCTACCGCGGATGAGTTGAAGATGTTGCAATACAATGCTCAAGCTTGTGATATTCTCTTCAACGGATTGTGCCCCGAAGAATTCAACAAAATCAGCCGCCTTGAGAATGCAAAGGAAATTTGGGACACTTTGATTGATATGCACGAAGGTACCGACTCCGTCAAGGAATCCAAGTTGGATGTGCTTCAAAGCCAACTTGACAAGTTCAAGATGAAGGATGGTGAAGGTGTCGCTGAAATGTACTCTAGGCTTGCTCTCATCACAAATGAGATTGCCGGCTTAGGAAGTGAAGAGATGACCGATAGATTCATCATCAAGAAGATCCTAAGAGCCTTGGATGGAAAATATGATACCGTGTGCACATTGATCCAAATGATGCCCAATTACAAAGATCTCAAGCCAACGGAGGTGATTGGAAGAATTGTTGCTCATGAGATGTCACTTAAGGATAAAGAGGAACTTCACAACAAATCAAGTGGTGCCTATAAAGCTTCATGTGAAGCCCCTACATCATCAAGTGAGAAACAAGACTTCAATGAAGAATTGAGCTTAATGGTGAAGAACTTCAACAAGTTCTACAAGAGTAGAAGCAAAGATAGAAGCTCCAAGTCAAGGTCCTACAATGACAAAAGATCTTCTAGTCGAGAGCGAAACTGTTACAACTGTGGAAGACCCGGACACTATTCCAATGAGTGTACGGCTCCCTACAAGAGAAGAGAAGATTCTCCAAAAAGAAGAAGCAAAGGATCACCACCAAGAGAGAGAAGGAGTAGAGATGATCGTTATGAACGAAGATACTCACGGAGAAGCAAGGATTCGGAAAGGAAGGAAAAATCATCAAGGAGCTATACAAGACGAAGACATCAAGCTCATGTTGGTGAATGGGTATCCGGCTCCGACTCTGACAGCCACTCCGAGAGAAGTTATCACTCCGACTCCGAAGATACTCAAGATGAAGGTGTTGCCGGTCTAGCACTTGTGTCAACCAACTCCTATGACATATTTGACTCACCAAATGAAGGAATTGGAAGATGCTTCATGGCCAAAGGTCCTAAGGTAACACACCCCAAGTATGTTGATTTCAATAGTGATGAAGATGACTTGTTAGGTGATGATTTGCTTGGTGACAACTCTAGTGATGAATACTATGATGAAAGACCAATTAATCATGCTAATCAAGATAAAACGAGTGACAATGATAAGGAGAAGATTGAGGCTCTAACTAAAGAACTAAAAACTCTTAAGTTAGCTCATGACACTATCTTCGAAGATCACCGAGAACTTTTAAGAGCTCATGAGAAACTATGCTTTGAAAAGCTCAATCTTGAGCAAGAGCATGAGTTCTTAAAGGCAATCAATGATGATCTCCGCAAGAAAAGTTCTTCTTACATTGCCAAGCGTTTAGTCTTATCCACTTACATGCCTCAAGTCAAGTCTAGTAACAAGAAAGATTCTTCCTCTAGTAGTAACAATGATCATGCTAAATCCAATATTGTTGCTTCTAGAAGTTCTCTTGATTCCACTAATGATTCTCTTAGCCAAGTTACACTTGAGCAAGAAAATAGCTTATTGAAGGGAATTATAGAGAAAGGAGTGTACAAGAGCCTTGCCGGGAGTAAGCAATTCGAGGAAATTGTGCGCAAGCAAGGAATGCACCGGAAGAATCAAGGTGTTGGTTTTGAACGAAAGTTTTATGCCAATGGAGTTGAATGGGAAGAAGATCAGTACCCCAAGACGAAGTTTGTCCCTCAACAAGAGAAGTATACTTCTTTCAAGGGGACACAAGCTCAAGATGATCTGCCACCACAAGACTACGAGCAAAAAGGCAAGGACAAGCTTCAAGAGGAAATTGATGCATTTGAAGAAGCTCCAAAGACCTTAGTCAAGTGGATTCCCAAGACTACTTCAAGTTCCACTTCATCAAGTACGACTACAACTCCAAGGATTCCCATCAAGATGATGTGGATCCAAAAGAAGAAGAACTAGAGAGTTCTTTAGGGTGACTCCGCCAACATACTTCACGCTTATCATTTTGGCAAGAACAAGTGCAATCAACTTCCACATCTTGCACTAGTTCAAGGAGTCACAAACCCTCTTGTTGGTAAGACAAGGGACAAGGTAACCTAAAAGTTTTCATGGACATCATCTTTTGTGTGCATCACTCTATGTCTATGGATATCCTTGTTTGTTCCTTGTGGGACTAACCCATGTAGGTATTGAAAGTGCAATTCACTCAAATGGATAGCTCCAAGAGATCTACATCAACATTGAGCATCCACATCTTCAATATCTACATGAAGTCATCATCGACAAAACCCAAGGTTAGTTCATCCCTCTTAGGGGGGATATCACATCTAGGGGGAGCTTTACTCTAAGACTTGAGCTAAAGCAACTCTAAAGATGTGAACAAAATAATGCCTTATGTAAAAGTGGTAACCCCACTTGAGCTTAAACGATGAGTATGACCTACGATCAAGTGTTCTCACTTGACTCCTAAGTCAATATACTCATATATAGATGACCTAGTCATCGCAAATTGCTTGATAGATGCTAGAATTGGTTGTGCATGCCTTGCCACATATTTCATTTGCCATCTTATTGTGTGAGCATGCTGATTGCATAATTTACTCATTCGAGGACATCCACTTGTTGTTTTGACTGTTTGGCTTTATCCTCTTTTGCCAAGTGGATGGACAAGAATGCCTAAGAACGTCCTCTAGCTATCTATGCTTTTCTCGTCTCAAACTCTATTCATGCTGCATCACAAAATTTGATCAAGTCAGATTCGAACCACTCTGTGTGAGGAGCGCTCGGAGTCCCCGATTCGTCATAGACTTAAACTTCCAAAACCTCTTTATGATTCTCGGTCTGACCGATACTCCACTTTCGGTCCTACCGAGATCATTAAGTTGATCTAGGTTTTCGATCTCGGTGCAACCGATTTGAACCTTTCGGTCACACCGAGTTTCAGTAACTGCACGCAGTTATGAATCTCGGTGCCATCGAGTTGTTCCACTCGGTCACACCGACAGGGTCGGGCTATATATAGTCACGGGCAAAATTTGGAAATTTCTCCGAACCCCTTCGCCCGCGCGATAGCCTGCTCTGCCCTCGAGGTCTCCGGATCGTCTCCTCGCCGCCAGCAGCCTCCTGTCGCTGGTCTCCGCTGCCGTCAACGGGATTTCTGCCCCGCCGTTGCCGCCGTAGCAAGTCCCCGCCGAACTAGGGTATGGACTTGATTTTTGTGCTATTCCTCGATCTGATTCCTAGCTCATTGTGATCATACTGTTTCTAGCCACGTTTGATAAACTTCTATCCAGTCAAAACGCTCATAGATTAGGTTTGATTCGAAAATTCTAGGTTTAGGTTTCCGCAGAAACCATCTCGGACCCACCGAGTTGAAAAACTTGGTCCCACCGATTTGGCTTATGCCATTGCACAAGTGAGACTCGGTCTGACCGAGAATTACTTATCGGTGTGACCGATTTTGGAACTCTGTGAAACCCTAGTAGTCTCGGTGCCACCGAACTGTGACCCGGTCCTACCGAGTTCACTAGTTTAGGTTCCAAAACTGCTTCGGTATCACCGAGTTTGAAAATCGGTAGATCCGAGATGATTTCAGTGGGAAACTAAAACTAAGTTTTTGGATCATTCTTTTTGCAAAAATCTCTGCATTTTGTGATGCTCATCCACTCTATCTCCTCTATAATCTATTCATAGGGTCAGCAGTCAGTTTGCATCATGTCAGACCAGAGTGACAGCCAAAACTTGTCAGAGCAGCAAGTGCAGTTGAGTGAGGGCACTAGCCCCTCAAGTTCCTCAGATGATGGCAGCAGGAGCACACCCAGCAACCTGCCTAAAGCTGCCACTAGACAAAGTAAGAAGAGAACCTCAGATTCTGAAGATGAGGACTATGTGGCAGAGGAAGAGGCCACTTCCAAGAGAGTTGAGCCAGCTCAAGGCTCAAAGCCAGGCCTGAAAATCAAAAGGCCAGCAGGCAGGCAGCCCATGTCAAAGCCTAGAGCCTCAACTGAGAAGCCCACTTCCCAAGAGCCAGCTGCAGCTGAGGGCAAGAAAAGGAAAGAAAGAGCGAAGAAGACTGTGGCTAGAGTGCTTGGGAAGGCCTCCATCATGGTAGAAGAGGATGAGGAAGAAGAGGCAGCTGCACCAGCGCCCAAGGCAGCCAAACTTATGGGAGATGCCATAAGGTCAGGGGGAGCTGCATCCAAGCCCAAGGAAGCACCTAAGGCTGCATCTAAGCCTAAGAGTGCACCAAAGAGAAACACAAGAAGCATCCCAGCCACTAAGAAGAACAAGGCCCCAGTGCCTGAGACTGTTGCTGAGGATGAGGAAGAGAATGTCCTTCGGAAGCTCAAGCCCAAGATCCCAGACCACAACGATGCTCATCCTGTGGCTGAGGATATGAAGCTCAGGAGAGACTCAGGGCTCAGGAAGTGGAGAGAAGCAGACCCATATGCTTCAAGGAGAAGGACTATCGTGGACTACAGGTTTCACACCAAGGAGCAGCAGGATTTTTATGAGTCAGTGCTGCTAGATAAGAAGCCCATTGTCTGTGATATGCGATGGGTTGATTGGACATACATCAAGGACAATGAGGAGCACTATCCTGGAGTGCAAGACAGCTTCATAGCTTGTGGAGTAGCTGACTTTGTTGGGCAGAAGCTCACAAAGTGGAACGAGGAACTTATCATGCAGTTCTACTCCACAGCTCACTTTTATCCAGATGGCAGGATCACATGGATGTCTGAGGGTACAAAGTACCAATCTATAGTGGCTGAGTGGGCACAGATCATTAATGCCCCAGAGGAGCAAGATGAGGACTTGGATATCTATGCCAAGAAGAAGATGGACCGTAACTCTATGTCCAACATGTACAAGGAGATTCCGAATGAAGCACTCGACACGTTCAAGTTTGGCTCAGTGTGGATGGGCTGTTTTGTCTTGGGCCCAGAGAAACAATTACTACTAGTACAGTGGAGACACTCTACAGCTACCCAAAAAAACAATTACTACTATTACAGTGGAGACACTCTACCACTTCTGGCTCCTCCTAGGTCATTAAAACGTGTCCCTCTACTGAATGCCGTTATACTTTTGTTCACCGACATGCGGGCCATGCAGCACGCGGGCCCAAATGCCATCCACCAAATTAGAAGGCAGTATGCAGGCGGAGAGTCACCCCGGTCGTAGCACGGCAGTAACGAGCCGTCGTATCACAAAACCCCACCTCCCCGCAATCTAAGTTTGACGGACGAAGCAACCATCATTTCACTCTTCGCTGAATCCCCTTCTCCCTCACCGTCTTCAAGAAAGGCAACACTCGCATCTGCCGCTGTTCTTCTCTCCAAACGAAGGGAAGGTAAGAGGATCTGTGATGTTGGTATATTTTCGTTCAGAGAAAAAAAAAAGAACTTTTGCAAAGCAGTAACCGATCCTCACTCTCTTTTTTGTTTCATTGTCATTGCGATTGTGTTTTCCTTTCAGTGGTCCCCTAGTATTCGTCAGTTTCTTGATGGACCAAGGAGAACCAGGCAAAGATCTGCTGATATTGGAGCAGACGCAGGAGGCTGATCCCCACGAGACAGAGAGCTCCAAGAAGATGGAGGCAACCACCGAGCCGACCCCAGATACGCTCACGGCCACTACTGAGATGGTCAACGCCCCGTTTGAGGTTATAGCCCCTGTGGCACTGCAGGAGCAGTTTTCCCCCTTCGAGGATGTGCCCCCCCCCTGAGCTGCCCAAGGTGATTTCCTTCTTTGCCGATCTCGATTGTGGTTTTTCATCTATGTGGTGATTTTTTTAGAAAAGGAAGTATGTGGTGATTAATAATGCAAAATTTAATTAGCTTCGATGCCATGCTATACATAGTGGTTTAAATAACTTGTGTTTCTTATACTTAAAAGTAATTCAGAATTTGTTTCTGTTTCAACTAGAGCGCTGATGCAGACAAGGATTGTGTGGTTGTACATGTCACTCGCTATGAGGCGGACGACCTGAATATATGCACTGGGAAAACAGAGTTCTTAGGCTGTTGGATCCTGGAAGCCATTTGCGGTTATACCAATGAAGAGTTGTATTCCAGCCTCACTGTTGTCAGGCATGTTGTCCAGGGTGTACTAAAGCACAAGAAGTTCAAAGCTACTCCTTCGTTTGTGAGGCATACTATTCTTGTCAAGCTTACGCAGGAAGATGACGTGGCATGGCTCCACAAACAAGTTTATCAGTGGCAAGGCCACAAGGTTGTCTTCATGAAGGTTCACAGGATTGAGCTGCTGCGGGATGTCCTCGATGATGTTCATGGCAAGGTCCGTCTTGTGTCCAGCCCAAATTAGATTGAGGCATGAAATAGTTGCCCCATCTAGTGTTTAATAGTAGTTTGGATTGTGTCTAATTATCCAAACCTTGCATGTTATTGACCCCTCTGGGGCTAGTACTCTGTTTGAATCCGTCTATGGGAATTGCTGCTACTTTTGTGTGCCCATGAATCATGTGAGAACCATCGTAATTGTTGCCGAAATAGATGCGTCCTCACTATTTTTTTCATGAATATGGCATGGTAAGACATAAGTTGTCACAGTTTATCATACGAGCAGTGTGTGTTTTGATGAAATAGAGCACTCGTTCGAGAACCGTGCACCGACGTATAAATAAGTACTTGTAAACACTGTTGGTGCTACCCCACTTGTAAGCAGTTGTGCAAAACACGGCACATCGGCTCAGCTCGCTTCAACACTAAGCTATCGACCAGCTAACAATCAACAATCTGCTGTCTGACATATAAGCAACTATGTATCTTGTTAGAGTGCTTCATGCAGTTAATTGAGACCACAATGTAATAAATTCCAAACGTTCACACGCTAGTCCAGCGCTCATGTGGAACACTCACATTAAACTAGTCTTCATAAAAAAACACTCACATGATTCATAGAATATAACAAACATATACTAGTTCACAACAAAAGACAAAGTTGTGAGAAGGTTTACAAATTAGGAAAAAACAAGCAAGGCTTCTCTGAGCAAAGGGCCTCCCGGCAGGCTTAAATTTCCTAGAGTTCACTCTGGTTTTTTCTTGTTGCCACCATCCAGGGTTAGATTCTCTCATTCTAGAATAACCTATTATAATTGTGGTCTCAGCTGGAATGCTGAACTGAACCATGCAGTGTACTGACCAGCTGAAATGCTTGTGCATTCCACTAAATTTAAGCAGCACTATTTGCAGAAATAAGCAGACCACAATGTCGGATTTCGGGTTCCGGCAGACCCTTGAGGTTTGAACACTGGGGTGCACACGGAGATCTCTCCCCTATCGATCTACGTCCAATCTCCTCGCATGATCTAAGCTGGAAACAACGAACAACACAAGGGACACAAGGTTTATACTGGTTCGGGCCACCGTTGTGGTGTAATACCCTACTCCAGTGTGTGGTGTGGTGGATTGCCTCAGGGGCTGATCATGAATAGTACAAGGGAACAACAGCCTCGCGAGAGGTGTTCTTGAGCTGGTGCGACAAACTGCTAGGGTGAGTTCAGTCACCTCTCTCTCTCTTTCTGCTAGGGCTCTACCAGATTTCTAGATGTCCCTCTAGTGTGTGTGGCTAGCTCTATTTATAGAGGCCCTGGGCCTCTCCCCAAATAATGAGCGGGAAGGGCACCAACAATTGGCCATTTTGGAGGGGAACATCTAGTACAAGTTATCTTGACCAAAGGTGGTCTTCGGCTGCCAAAAGTACTGGTGATGACGTCGTCCTGGGCTCCATGGTGACCTCCGTCCTGCCGCTCTGCTGGTCTTGGTCTCGTTGCACCGGAATGGTAACCTTTGCCCGATGCCTTGGCCTGTGCTTGCCCCCTTTGCACCAAAGGGGAAACAAGGACACTGCGCAGGCCGGCGCCCGCCTGGCGCCCGCCTGGTCTCGATCGTCATGGCTTGCATCACGGGCTCCTCTTGAGGTATCCCCGCCTTGATATCTCCGCCTCCTCGCGAGCCTGCCTGATGAGGCTGCCTCAGAGGAAGCTTTCTGTCGTCCGCCCGCGAGGCTTGGCCCCTCGTGAGGGTCTTGAGCTTGAGCTGATGAAGATGGGACGCGCTGGCCTCAATTGAGCCACGCCGCAGGCCGCAGGCAGGCAAGTCTGGGGACCCCCATTCCCAGAACTCCGATAGTAGCCCCCGGGCCCAAGGCGCGCCCGGGCTTGGCCTAGTAGGGAAGTGAAGGGGCAAGCGCGAAGCGCCGCGGGCCCAAAAAGCCTGCGGCCTCGGGCGCCACGTGGCGATTGACTGGACGTGGGCGGCTGCGCTTCCCCACGATGCCTTGTTACGCGCCCGGCTAAGCGGACTCGTAGTTGCACACAGTTGTTCCTCCTTTCCGCTGCTCGCCTACCTCCTACCTTTCCTTCTTCCTTGAGCTCCAGCCTCTGCCGCCAATTCGGCTCGAGTTCTTCCTCCTCTTCACCGCCATGGCGCCGACGAAGAAAGGAAGGGGAAAGAAACCCGCGCCTTCACCCCGCACACCTCCGTCGGCGACCCCCGCCACCGCCCGGTCGATCATACTCAATCCAGAAGCTTTGGACAAGGTCCGCTCCGCCCTTGCAACTATCTTCAATGAGTGCGGCAGGACCATGGCCTGGCCTGCTTCCCATGCCTCCTGAGGGAGTCCTGGATTAGGGGGTGTCCGGATGGCCGGACTATACCTTCGGCCGGACTCCTAGAGTATGAAGGTACAAGATTGAAGACTTCGTCCCGTGTCCGGAAGGGACTTTCCTTGGCGTGGAAGGCAAGCTTGGCGATACGGATATGTAGATCTCCTACCATTGTAACCGACTCCGTGTAACCCTAGACCTCTCCGGTGTCTATATAAACCGGAGAGTTTTAGTCCGTAGGATGAACAACAATCATACCATAGGCTAGCTTCTAGGGTTTAGCCTCTCTGATCTCGTGGTAGATCTACTCTTGTACTACCCATATCATCAATATCAATCAAGCAGGACGTAGGGTTTTACCTCCATCAAGAGGGCCCGAACCTGGGTAAAACATCGTGTCCCCTACCTCCTGTTACCATCCAACCTAGACGCACAGTTCGGGACCCCCTACCTGAGATCCGCCGGTTTTGACACCGACATTGGTGCTTTCATTGAGAATTCTTCTGTGTCGTCACTTTTAGGCCCGATGGCTTCTCCGATCATCAACAGCGATGCGATCCAGGGTGAGACTTTTCTTCCCGGACAGATCTTCGTATTCGGCGGCTTTGCACTGCGGGCCAATTCGCTTGGTCATCTGGAGCAGATCGAAAGCTACGCCCCTGGCCATCAGGTCAGATTTGGAAGTTTGAACTACACGACTGACATCCGCGAAGACTTGATCTTCGACAGATTCGAGCCACAGCCGAGTGCGCCGCACTATCACGATGGGCATGATTTAGCTCTGCCACCGAACAGTGCCCTGGAGGCCGCACCCATGTCCGCTCCGACCCCTAGCTCGGAGCCGATCACACCAACCGAGGATGGGTGGTTAGACACCGCCTCGGGGGCTGCAATCTCTACAGTGATCGAGCCGAACACCAGCCCTATTCTCTGCGAAGCCCGTGACTCCAAGGAGCTGGACTCCTCTCCGGACTCCGAGCCCTCAGCGCCCCGAAAGAAGGCAATGGCGATGGAACAGTGGAGGATGACCCCTCCAAGAAGCAGCCTAAGCGCCGGCGTCAGCGGCGCCGCTCTAAATCCCGCCAAAACAAAAACGGTGATTCCGGCATGAGGGATAATAACACCCCGGACAGTGCCGAAGACAACCACCTCCAGCAAGATTCAGCATAGGAGGATAGAGAAGCCAGCCCTCATAAGAGAGCGGCAGACAGAGAGGTCGAGGACGATAATTATATGCCTCCCTCCGAAGACGAGGCAAGCCTCGACGAAGACGAATTTGTCGTGCCGTAGGATCCCGTCGAACAAGAGCGTTTCAAACGCAGGCTTATGGCCACGGCGAGCAGCCTCAAGAAAAAAAAAGCAACAGCTTAGAGCTGATCAAGATTTGCTAGCCGACAGATGGACTGAAGTCCTTGCGGCCGAAGAGTATGAACTCGAACGCCCCTCCAAGAGCTACCCAAAGCACAGGTTGCTACCCCAATTAGAGGAGGAAGCACCTAAACCTACATCACCAGCGCATGATGCGGCCGACTGGCCACCCCGTGGCCGCGACAGAGAGGCCTCTCGGCCCTCCACTCAAGCCGCACCCCGGCGCTGCTCAAAAACTACCAAGGCATGGGAAAATGCGCCAGACCTGCGAGATATATTGGAGGATAAGGCAAGGCAAACAAGATCGATCTACGGATCACATGGGCGCCCCACGGCACGAGACGGTACTCGTCACGCCGGATACAGTAAATCCGGCCGGGCCGAACAGAGTAGACAAAGCTCGTTTGAGCTGCGTCGTGATGTAGCCCAATACAGAGGCGCCGCACACCCACTATGCTTCACAGATGAAGTAATGGATCATCAAATCCCCGAGGGTTTCAAACCCATGAATATCGAATCATACGATGGCACAACAGATCCTGCGGTATGGATCGAGGACTATCTCCTTCATATCCACATGGCCCGTGGTGATGACCTACATGCCATCAAATACCTCCCACTCAAGCTTAAAGGACCAGCTCGGCATTGGCTCAACAGCTTGCCAGCAGAATCAATTGGTTGTTGGGAGGACCTGGAAGCCGCATTCCTCGACAATTTCCAGGGCACTTATGTGCGACCACCAGACGTCGATGACCTAAGCCAAATAATTCAGCAGCCAGAGGAATCGGCCAGACAATTCTGGACACAGTTCCTAACCAAGAAAAATCAAATCGTCGACTGTCCGGACGCAGAGGCCTTAGCAGCCTTCAAGCATAACATCCGTGACGAGTGCCTTGCACGGCACCTAGGACAGGAAAAGCCGAAATCTGTGGCAGCCCTCACGACACTTATGACCCACTTTTGCGCGAGAGAATACAGCTGGCTAGCTCGCAACAATAACATGACCAAGAGCCCTGGTAATTCGGATACCAAGGACAGCAGTGGCAGGTTGCGTCGCAACAAGAAAAGGCGCCGCACTAACGGCGACAATACTGAGGATACGACAGTTAATGCCGGATTCAAAGGCTCTAAACCCGGTCAGCGGAAAAATCCATTCAAAAGAAACACTCCGGGCCCGTCCAATTTGGACCGAATACTCGACCGCTCATGCCAGATACATGGCACCCCCGAAAAACCAGCCAATCACACCAACAGGGATTGTTGGGTGTTCAAGCAGGCAGGCAAGTTAAATGCCGAAAGCAGAGACAAGGGGCTGCATAGCGATGACGTGGAGGAGCCCCGGCCGCCGAACAATAGTGGACAGAAAGGTTTTCCCCCACAAGTGCGGACGGTGGACATGATATACGCAACCCATGTCCCCAAGAGGGAGCGGAAGCATGTGCTAAGGGACGTATACGCGATGGAGCCAGTCGCCCCAAAGTTCAACCCATGGTCTTCCTCCCCGATAACTTTTGATCGAAGGGACCACCCCACTAGCATCCGTCATGGCGGATTCGCCGCATTGTTTCTAGACTCAATTATTGACGGATGTCACCTCACTAGAGTCCTTATGGACGGCGGCAGCAACCTGAACCTGCTTTATCAGGATACAGTGCGGAAAATGGGCATCGATCCCTCGAGGATTAAACCCACCAGAACGACCTTTAAAGGCGTCATACCAGGTGTAGAAGCCAATTGTACAGGCTCAGTTACACTTGAGGTGGCCTTCGGATCTCCGGATAATTTCCGAAGCGAGGAGTTAATCTTCGACATAGTCCCGTTACGCAGTGGCTATCACGCACTGCTCGGGCGAACCGCATTTGCCAAGTTCAATGCGGTGCCGCACTACGCATACCTCAAGCTCAAGATGCCAGGCCCTCAAAGCGTCATCACGGTCAATGGAAACACCGAAGGCTCTCTCTGAACGGAGGAGCATACGGCGGCTATCGCAGCGGAAGTACAAAGCAGCCTCTCAAGGCAATTCTCTAGTCTGGCCATTAAACGTCCGGACACTGTCAAGCGCGCCCAGAGTAACCTACAACAAGACCGCCTGGCATGTTCCGAGCAAGCATAGCAATGCGGCACCAACCCCAGCCCTCGCGAACTTGCGAAACCAGTGTTGCGCGTACATAACTACGCTCTAGAAATACCACGGGCACAGGGGGAGGGGCACCATCACGGCACGCCCGAAACGCGGCTTAAACCGCACTAGGGGCTGCCGATTTCTTAATTTACTCTTATTTTCAGGACTCCATCCTTCGGAAGGCTTGTCCGGCAGTACAATTGCCGCACAAACGATACAACCAGGGAAGCAGAAAGCTACGCCGCACTACGGAACTCTAAGGTGGTCTCTATAACGAGTAGTATACCTGTTTCGCATAACATTCCGCAGCTCGCCCCTGGAAAGGACATATTTGATAGTCCCATCTTTTGCTTATCGCACTATTTGTATCGTTCTGCTTTGATTGCAGCTTTTTTAAATAAACAATGCATAGCTTCCGTCTATTATTGCATTACCTCTTTTTTACGAATATATGTTCATTAATGACATGTTGCACCCATACACTTTGGTACGGCCAATACGCCAGGGGCTTAAGTACCCCACAACATGGTGTGAGAAGTCCGAACACTTCCACAAGTGCGGCACCCCGAACTTATAGCATTATATGCATCAGCTCCGAATCATGTCTTGGGTCAATAGTTGGGTTTGCCCGGCTCCTATGTTTTGGTACCTTACGTTCCGTCATATCGGCTAAGGTAGCACTAGGAGAACTACTGCGATTGTGCCCCAGTTGAGCTGGGCTAAGCACCTCAGTAGAGAAAGCTAAAACTGACCGTCATGATGAGGCGAGAGCTGGTCGATGTTTGAGAGGTTTTCGAGTCCCTAAAGACTTATGCCGCTTAGAGCGAGGAGTCAGCTTTGTCCGGCCGAGGCGTGGATAGCGCCCCGAACTCGGTCTTCCAAACACTAGGGGCTTCGCCAAAATTTAAAATTATAGAATTCTATGGCTAAGTGAGAGTGTTCAAGCACTATAGTCCGATTGCCTTATTCGTTGTGTTGAGCGCCTCCCTTGAAGGACCCAAGAATGGGAAAAAGAGCGCTCATGTTTATCCCGAACACCCAAGCACTCGTGCCATGGGGGTAGAAGCCGATGACTCGCCATCTCTCAAATTTGATAAACGGCTGCACAGAAGGTATTATTTTAAATTCAAAAAACATTGCTTAGCGCACATGAACAAGTTTTCAGCGCACAGGACAAAATGAGTGAGTTCACTAAAAAATTACATTCATGGAACATTCATCCACCACAAGGCGGGCACCCTTCAGAATGCCCTCATAATACATCTCGGGCTTGCGATGCTCCTTGCCCGGCGGTGGCCCGTCCTTCACAAGCTTCTCAGCATCCAGCTTGCCCCAATGCACATTCGCATGGGCAAGCGCCCTATGGGAACCCTCGATGCATATGGAGTTGATGACTTCGAGCCTTGGACAGGCCTCCACCAGCCGCCTCACCAGCCCGAAGTAGCTCCCAGGCATGGCCTCTCCAGGCCACAACCGGACTATGAGGCCCTTCATGGCCTGTTCGGCCACCTTATGGAGCTCGACCAGATGTTTCAGCTGGTCGCTTAAGGGCACCGGGTGTTCGGCCTCAGCATACTCAGACCAGAACACCTTCTCCGTCGAGCTTCCCTCCTCAGTGCGGTAGAAGGCGGCGGCATCCGACACGCTACGGGGCAAGTCTGCGAATGCTCCTGGAGAGCTCCGGATTTGGGTAAGTGACAAGTAATTCACTTTTACGTGCTTGCTTTGCATAAAGAATGCCTTACCTGCCGCTATCTTTTTTATTGCCTCAACCTCCTGGAGGGCCTTCTGGGCTTCGGCCTTGGCAGACTTGGCATCTTCAATGGCCCCCGCGAGCTCAGACTCTCGCGTCTTTGAGTCAAGCTCCAAACTCTCATGTTTTTTCATGAGAGCCTGGAGCTCTTGCCGCACCTCGCCAACCTGCGTCTCATGCTTCTCCCGCTCGGTGTGCTCCGTGGCCGCCCTCTTTTCGGCCTCGGACAGCGCTTGCTTAAGGGTCGCCACCTGAGTTGTGGCCCCTACAATAGCCGCGTTAATCCTGTCACTTTTTGCAATTGCACCTTTCACATATTTCAATAAGGTATTTTTTACCTTCCTTCTCCTCGAGCTGCTGCTTGGCTAGGCCGAGCTCTTGCTCGGACCACTCAAGGTTTTGCTTCAGCGTATCCACCTCCGCAGTCAGTGCGGCGGAGGCCAGCAGCGAAGCCTGCATACGCATATTGACTTGATTATGTTAGACTCCTGCGATTATTAGATCCTCTATTCGGCTTTTCTTTCCGAACGCCGTACAGAGCATTAGGGGCTACTGTCTATGCGGTAATATTTGTACATATTCTTTACTTTCCTCAAATCCTGTTAGAAGGCTGGCACAGCCTTCAGTCAGTCCGCTCTTGGCGGACCGAACCTTATGGATCACCACACTCATAACAGTGCGGTGCTCCTCGTCGATGGAGGCGCCGTTAAGCGTCTCCAGCAAATTGCCCGGTGCCTCCGGTTGGACGGAGGTCACCGGCTCGGTAGGCTTGCTCCTCTTGGAAGGAGGCTGCCTACCGGAGTCCAGAACTGTTGAAGGTTCCGGCGCAGTGTCCGGCTCAAGGCCGGACTTGGAGCCCTTGGGGGTTCTATCCCCTTTACGCCTGGAGTCCGGGAGGTTGCCTTGCGGCGCCTCCAGGACCACCTCCTCCTGGCTTGGAACCTGTTGGGACGCCACCTCGGCGCCGTCCGTAGGGTGGGGGGAGGAAGCCGTCGGAAGCGAATTCACATCCGACGAGTCCAGGGAGCCGCTCGACGACTCGTCGAGCCCGGCCTTCGACGGACTGCACAATCATGTTCGACGTAAGGAAAAGCTGTGTAATGGGGGAATACTATGAATCACTCTGGTATCCGGATACTTACGATTTTGCCAGGGGCTTGGCCCTGTGCGGCCACTCCTCTTCGCCGTTGTCGGCGTTGGTGGAGTAGTCCGGAGGAGGGGTCTTCCCCCTCTTGAACCCTTTGGCCTCCCCGGTTGGGGCGGCCTTCCTTTTATTCCCTCCCCCTGCTGGGGGGGAGAGGTCTCTTCTTCCTCCTCCTCATCTTCATGGGAGGAGCGCGCCTTGGAGTCGTCGGATGGTGAATCCGACACCTCCTGGAGCCGGGCACTCTTTCGAGTCCTCGTGGCCTTCTTCTTGGCCTTCTTCTCCGGCACCACGTAAGGTGCCGGAACCAGCAGCTTCGCCAAGCGAGCGTCCGCTGGGCCTTCGGGCAAAGGAGCCGGACAGTTGATCTGTCCGGACGTCTCCTGCCAATCCTGTCAAAGGTAAGGGAACTTTGATCCCGCATGGAGTCAAACTATGAAAAACTAATACCCTGTAAAAGGTGAAAACAGCTTACCGCACGAGCGTGACGCTGCGTGCTGAATCCGCGATCCTCGGTAGCGGATGCGGGGGCCTCGGCGACCTTGAAAAGCACCTTCCGGGCATCTTCATACGTCATGTCGAAGTGTCTGCTCAGAGTTCGGTGCCGCGCCGGGTCGAACTCCCACAGGTTGAAAGCCCGTTGTTGACACGGGAGGATCCGACGGATGAGCATAACCTGGACTACATTGACAAGTTTGAGATTCCTGTCCACCAGGGTTTGGACGCATGTTTGGAGTCCGGTTAGCTCTCATTTTTTACACCACGACAGGCCCGTCTCTTTCCAGGAGGCGAGCCGCCTAGGGGGTTTGGATCGGAACTCGGGGGCTGCGACCCATTCAGGGTCGCGCGGCTCGGTGATGTAAAACCACCCCGACTGCCACCCCTTTAGGGACTCCACGAAGGAGCCCTCGAACCATAGGACGTTGGGCATCTTGACCACCATGGCGCCTCCGCACTCCGCTTGGGTGCCGTGCACCACCTTCGGTTTGACACTGAAAGTCTTGAGCCATAGGCCGAAATGGGGGCGGATGCGGAAGAAAGCCTCGCACATGACGATAAACGCCGAGATGTTGAGGACAAAATTCAGGGCCAGATCGTGGAAATCCAGGCCATAGTAGAACATGAGCCCCCGGACAAATGGGTGGAGAGGGAAGCCCATCCGCGGAGGAAATGGGGGAGGAACAGCACCCTCTCATGGGGCCTAGGGGTGGGGATGAGCTGCCCCTCTCTAGGAAGCCGGTGCGCAATGTCGTTAGACAAGTATCCGGCCTTCCTCAGTCTTTTGATGTGTCCCTCCGTGACGGAGGAGACCATCCACTTGCCTCCCGCTCCGGACATGGCTGGAGAAGGTTGAGGTGGGGTGTGCGGACTTGGGCACTGGAGCTCGAGTGCGCGGAAATGGATAGGCAAAGGAGGAAGAAGGCGTGGATGAAAAGGTGGATCCTTATCCCCTTATATGGGCGGACGCGACTATGCGCCCCCACCAGCCTGGTAAAACTCGCTTATCTCCCAAGCGCCGTAGTCAATGGCGCGGTTGGGTTACCCACACCCATATTGATGAGAATCCCGGAATAAGGGGACACGATCTCTGCTTGAACAAGACGTGCCAAGGAAACCGCCTCGCTAAACGCGCTGAGGTGGGACGATAAAACGATTCGAATAAAGACTTGGCCGTGGTGTGATGTCACGCTACGGAATACGTCAGCAGATTAGATTTGTGTAAATATTATTCTCTCTATGGCAATATGTGGAAACTTATTTTGTAGAGCCGGACACTACCTTTGTGTTCAAAATCTTCTATGAAGTACTTGGAGGAGGAACCCGCCTTGCAATGCCGAAGACAATCTGCGCGCCGGACTCGTCGTCATTGAAGCCTAGTTCAGGGGCTACTGAGGGAGTCCTGGATTAGGGGGGGTCCGGATGGCCGGACTATACCTTCGGCCGGACTCCTGGACTATGAAGATACAAGATTGAAGACTTCGTCCCGTGTCCGGAAGGGACTTTCCTTGGCATGGAAGGCAAGCTTTGCGATACGGATATGTAGGATCTCCTACCATTGTAACCGACTCTGTGTAACCCTAGCCCTCTCCGGTGTCTATATAAACCGGAGAGTTTTAGTCCGTAGGACGAACAACAATCATACCATAGGCTAGCTTCTAGGGTTTAGCCTCTCTGATCTCGTGGTATATCTACTCTTGTACTACCCATATCATCAATATTAATCAAGCAGGACATAGGGTTTTACCTCCATCAAGAGGGCCCGAACCTGGGTAAAACATCATGTCCCCTGCCTCCTGTTACCATCCGACCTAGACGCACAGCTCGGGACCCCCTACCCGAGATCCGCCGGTTTTGACACCGACACCTCCCTTGATAGGATCGTCACGGAGGTCCGATTCTTCGCTGATGCCTTATGGGCAGGTCTGGTTCCCCCCTTTTCCGCCTTCTTCAATGCGGTTCTCTCCCATTATCAGATCCGCATGATGCACCTCAGGCCGGAGTCCATTACTCTTCTGGCTATCTTTGCTTTTGTTTGCGAGGCGATGATAGGCATTCCTCCTTCCGTGGCCCTACTGCGCCACTTCTTTTCCTTGCGCCTAAGCGATCCCACTCAGTGCTCAGGGTGTGTGAGCTTCCTAGCCGTGCCAGAGACGGCCGCTTCAGGGATCGACTTCGGCCTTCCTCCTTCTAAGGCCAGGTTCAGAGAGCGGTGGCTGTACGTGGACGTTGGAGTGCCCAACCCTCTGCTCTCGCACCCGACCTCGCCTGTTGTTCCTCACGCAGGTTGGGACAATGAGGTGCTCGCGAGCCCCCGGCTCGCCTTCGTCTGGCGCCGCTTCCAGAGTTTGAGGGCGCTCAATGTGACAGCGCCCAGGGTGGTGAAGGAGTTCCTCCAATGTTGTATTGCTCCTCTTCAGCGCCACTCTCGTCGGATGTGGGACTTTGCGGGGCATAGAGACCGCATGCGGCTTCAGGAGGAGGACTTGGCGCCTAAAGTGTTGCGGACGGTGCTCAGGGTCTTGACTGACGATCCTTCTCCCGGCAGCATCCGGAGCAATGGTATCCTCTTGTATCTTTGCTCTGGCCGGGCCGATTTTGTGAGGCAGATGCCCAGCTTCGACGAGTGGGGACTGCGCCCGGCTGGCTTCATGGGGCCCCGCGAGAACCCAGCCACCGTGGTTGCTTCTCCTGCCGCCCACAGCGGTCCTTCCTCGAGCGACAAGGTTGGGGGACGAGAACCGGGGAGAGTTGAGGCGCCCAATGTCGAGGTGCTGATGCCGCGAGAAGCCTTGAAGGCGGCGTCTCCCGAGGCCCGCCCTGGAGCGGCGGCAGGTGCGGAGTTGCGGCCTGTGGTTCCTGAGGTTGGGGCTCCCGAGCCCCCAGCCGTTCCTCGTGAGGCGATGCCTGACGGCGCCTCCCAGGCTGACTCCTCCAGCGCTGATCATCTGGGCACTTCTTCCACACCAAGGGCCGACCCCTGCGCCGGGCGCTTAGGTCGGTTCCGCATAGACTTCGAGGCCCTCCGCAAGAGGAAGGAGGCCTTGGGTGGCGACGACCGCCCTTGCCGCTAGTTGAAGCGCAGGAAGTACTTTGCCATGGACGAGTAAGTCTTCTTCTTTCCTTGCTCGTTTACTTTGCTATCCCTGCGACTGATTGTGGCCCTTTCAGGCCCTGCCCCGCGGAACCCACTGAGCCAACCCGGGAGCCATCCCCCAAGCTTCGCCTTCTCCGCTGGCCCTGGTCTTGCCGAGCTCGAGTGGCACCCCTGCTGCCAGACTAGTTGATGGAGTGGCCCGTTCCATATGGCGCCTCGAGCCTGCGCGCCCGCTGTCCTTTCTTCATGAGTCCTCCTGGGGCGCATCCAGGTTGCCCCGTGTTCCTCCTCTGATCATAGATGGCGAATGGCTGAAGTCTGTCTTTGGCTACTCCTCCGTGGGTGGACCGACGCCAGGCCGGATTCTCAGAGAGGTCCGTTCGGCGATGGCTAGGGCGCCAGCCCCTAGCCCAAAGCCGGGAGGGGGCCTGCCGCCTCGGGGCCCTCCGCATGCTCCGATGGAAGAGGGGGATGCAGAAGACGTGCTCAGGCGCGCTCGGGAGCGATGCGCCCTTCGCGAAGAGTTCCTCTAGAGGGCAGCAGATGCGGTGAGCCAGATCGGGGCAGAGCTTGCTGATGAGGATGCGTGCCTCGAGGCCGAAGGTTTGTGCCTTGCTGAGGAGAGGCACAAACTAAAGGTAGCCATCGCCCTCGCGCGTCACCAATGTGATCTCGAAAACGTGAAGGCCGAAATGTCGCTGGCAGCTTCACGGGAGGCCTACTCCCTGGCTGTTGAGGAGGCTCGGGAGGCAGACCGATGGCACAAGGATGCGGAGGAGCACGCACGGGAGCTCCAAGCCTGGAGCAACTCCCTGGAGCAGCAAGTGGAACTGCGCCAGGCAGCCCTTGAGTCGATGGGGGTGGCCTCTGTTGACCGGGCGGAGCTTCTGAAGCGCGAGGAGGCGCTGACGCTGGAGGCCGCCGAGCGTAACCTTGACCTTAAGCGGTTGGAGACGAGGGAGCACTTGGTGGCCCGGGCGGAGGATGACGTTGCCGCGCGCAAAGCACGGGCCCAGGAAGAAGTCGATCACCGCGTGGCGGAAGCTCGCTCGGCCTTCGAGCATGAATACGAGGCGAGGTTGGGGCTGATCAAGGCCGAGGCTGAGGGCAGGACCGCAACCCTCAGGGCCAAACTGACCGAAGTGACGCGGCGTGCGGACTCCTCCACAGCCGCCCTCAACGCGGCGCAGGTGGAGCTGTCCTCTTCCCGGGCCGAGCAGCTTCTTCTCCAACAGAGGGTTGATGACGCCGAGGCCGTCGCGCAGCGGAATGAGGACGAGATCCGTTGGCGGCGGGTTCTGGAGCATGTGCATGCCCCCATGCTTCAAACGCTCAGAGAGAGGGACAACACAGCTTTGGGCTATATCTGCGAGGCTGCCGCTAAGGAGCCGCACGAGGTCAACTACGCCGGCAAGCTCCAATTTTTCACCGATGTGGTGACGCTTCTAGAGAGCCGATCTGAGAGGTCCCGTTGGCTTGTCGAAGAGAGGAGCCGAGCCTTGCTCGGGCATGCCTTCTCCCACGTCTTCAGTTATCTGCAGGATAGGGACCCCCACTTCGACTTCGACGCTACCATCGCGCCCGTGTCCATTGCCGTCCGGGGCGACCTGGCGCGGTGGGTGGAGGACAACATGGACGCCCTCGTCAGGGCCTTTGCGTCTGATGATGACAGCATGGTCGTGGGCGCCAATGAAGACGGCGCTGTGGACAAGCCTGGCGCTGATGGAGATGCTGGCGACGGCGGCAATGTCAACGATGCCAGTGATGCCTCCGAGGATGCCCAAGGAGACGCGGTGAGTGATATGTCCGACTAACCGCATGTCACTGCTGTTTAACCTGCACGAAGAAGGTTCGGGCTTGGCCCTGAAGGATGTAAGAGCATTTTGGGAGGGGAAGCCCCTCATGTAAAGGTTTGCAATTAGTACCCTGGTAAGCATAATGTTGCGTGTGAACTTAGCCGCTGGCGAGATGATGGGTCAGCTGACTTGTGTACCTTCCGGCCCTGACAAGTCCCGAGCGGGCTTGCGGGGGCCGCTGCACCTCGGATGTCTTCTGATTAACTTGTAGATTCCGCGATGAAAACCTCCGGAAAGGGTGCGGTAACAGCAGTCCTTGTTGAAAACGTGACTGGCCCGGCCCGGCTCACGAGGGGCTCGCGAGGGGGGGGGGCAGCCGATGCTGACTTTGGACGCAAAGATGAAACCAGAACGCGAGAGATTGCTCGAACGAGACTAAACACCCCTTCCCCCAAACACACGCAAGCATCGAGCTCAAATCCAACTCAAATCCAAATCAAAGAACTTGTCAACAAGGAAAGGCAAAAGCAAAAGGCCGCGTCCGGCACCTAGTCTAGTCTTCGACGTCTTCTCACCAGCGCGGAGCTAAGTGCTGCCACTGGGCGTGGGCGGGAGCCCATGAGGCCCAAGGGCGGCTCTTCGGAGACTCCGGGGTGTGTGCAGCCCCACTCATTATTACGTGAGAGTTTCACGGGCGGCGAGCTTCACAGGCACTGGGCCTTCTTCACAGGTACCGGCCTTGCTTCATACCGCCAGACGAGGGCCCCGCCTTGCGCCACACTCTGCCGCCATCGATGGCGACCGGAAGCCAGGACGACGCCAATGGGGCACAGCGGTCGCCAGCGGTTCCCCCGACAACCATGGGTCCCCTGCCGGGGGCAGGCCTTGGGGCACCTCCCCGACAGGGGGCCTACCTCTTGAGAACGCCTTGCTCCGACCGCCACAGTGACGAACCCGAATCTCGGCCCCTCTCCTGCAGCCCCCTGCGTCCTCCTCCTGAGGGGTATGAGGCTGCAGAATTGGGGCAGCCACCTGCTGCGGCGACCTGTATCTCCTACGACCCATGGTTAGCATAAGCTTGCTCCTGAGGGATGAGTGGTACCCGATAGTTGCCGCCGCCGGTGCGGTTGTCGAGGCTCTCTTGGGGTTCCCGAAAGAGCTCAGCTTCTGGCGTCTCCTCGTCCCAGCCTGGCTCGAGGAACGAGCC
This sequence comes from Triticum urartu, assembly GCF_003073215.2. Classification (NCBI taxonomy): domain Eukaryota; kingdom Viridiplantae; phylum Streptophyta; class Magnoliopsida; order Poales; family Poaceae; genus Triticum; species Triticum urartu. Next base: position 572,950,991 of record NC_053023.1, on the reverse strand, counting down.
ATGATCTTCCCCCAGTGCGCACCCCTGATCCACCATGCGGGGCACATAAGCTTCCGGGGTCGCCTCCCCGTGCGCCTCGTCGTAGCACCCCACATGCCATGCAGCCTGGCTTGGAGCGCCGTCTTGGGGGTGATGGCGCGGCGGTCCGCCGAGGCCGAAGGCCGCGGCGTGCGCCTCTTCGCTGGCCTGTGAGGGGGCTGGCGTGACTTGTCGCCCGGTGCCGGTGGAGGTGTTGGCACTGGACGGGCCTGGGAGTCCACTGGAAGTCGCGTGCGTGCGCACGATGCCACCATGCGGCCCACCTTGGGTCTGGGGTGGCAGCTGGACGCAGAAAGGAGGTGTTCCTAAGGCGGCGGCCAGGGGCTCAGCTACTCGCTCCAACAACACGTCGCGGCCGCCCTCCAGCAGTCGGCACCGTAGCAGCTCTCGGGCCACCGTGAGCGCGGCCCTGGAATTCGCTTGCTCCCGTCGGGTGTACGACGCCGTGGCTGCGGCATGGTCTGAAGCCCTTGCTGCGGCCCGCACCTGCCGTGGTGTGAGGGCAGGCGGCGTCTGGCCGCATCGCCCGCACCCCGCAGCGCCCTGTGGAGCGCGGGCTGCCTGAGGCGCAAGGTTGAGGTCGCCCTGGGCTGGTGCCACGCTGCCCAGCGGTCGGCGTTGGCTGCCTGGTCGCTTGACATCTGAACGGCGAAGCGACGGAATGCAATGCGGAGGAAGAAGGATTCCGGCGCACCCCTACCTGGCGCGCCAAATGTTGGATTTCGGGTTCCGGCAGACCCTTGAGGTTTGAACACTGGTGTGCGCACGGAGATCTCTCCCCTACCGATATACGTCCAATCTCCTCGCGTGGTCTAAGCTGGAAACAACGAACAACACAAGGACACAAGGTTTATACTGGTTCGGGCCACCGTTGTGGTGTAATACCCTACTCCAGTGTGTGGTGTGGTGGATTGCCTCAGGGGCTGATGATGAATAGTACAAGGGAAGAACAGCCTCGCGAGAGGTGTTCTTGAGCTGGTGCGACGAACTGCTAGGGTGAGTTCAGTCGCCTCTCTCTCTTTCTGCTAGGGCTCTACCAGATTTCTACATGTCCCTCTACTCTGTGTGGCTAGCTCTATTTATAGAGGCCTTGGGCCTCTCCCCAAATAATGAGAGGGAAGGGCGCCAACAATTGGCCATTGTGGAGGGGAACATATAAGTTATCCTAACCAAAGGTGGTCTTCGGCTGCCAAAAGTACTGGTGATGATGCCGTCTTGGGCTCCACGGTGACCTCCGTCCTGCCGCTCTGCTGGTCTTGGTCTCGTTGCACCTGAATGGTAACCTTTGCCCGATGCCTTGGCCTATGCTTGCCCCCTTTGCACCCAAGGGGAAACAAGGACACTACGTAGGCCGGCGCCCGCCTGGTCTCAATTGCCATGGCTTGCGTCACGGGCTCCTCGCGAGGTATCCCCGCCTTGATCTCTCAGCCTCCTTGCGAGCCTGCCTGCTGATGCTGCCTCAGAGGAAGCTTTCTGTCGTCCGCCCCACGAGGCTTGGCCCCTCGCAAGGGTCTTGAGCTTGAGCTGATGAAGATGGGCCGCGCTGGGCCCCACTTGAGCCATGCCGCAGGACGCAGGCAGGCAAATCTGGGGACTCCCGTTCCCAGAACGCCGACACACAATGCCTCTTGTCCGTGCACCTGTCCAAAAAACCGTCGTGCAGCCGTGCCAGCTAGTCCTCGGTCCATGGATGAACTGGTAGAAAGTGCATTCCGGACTAGGATGCAGTTGTTTTTGCTCGTCCTGCACTGCAATCAGGAAGTAAAACATACGAATCAGCTTCTTTTAGATTGCGTTGGTCATTCTACCTTAGTTACTACCAATGTAGGGATACCTTGAAGACGGGAGGTTAGACGGCGGCAACGAGGGATAGCCATCTCATTTTGCGTAGTTGTACTAAAACTGAGGTGTGTGCTTTTGATTGCGTGGATAGAAACGATACGGAGACAGATATCCCGAAACGATATGGAGACAGACATCCCTGTTTGCACAAATACGAAATACCATTATTTAAACAGTGACAGATATTACTACTTTCCCCCGTTTCCTCTTAGAACCAAGTCCTAGATTCGTGCTACAGCTTTCCCACTTTCTTCCCTGTTTGAACCAATACTTTGAGTCGACTGTATGAACTAGCTTTACTTCTAATAATAGTAGAAGTCTAGGTGGCTTTGGAACAGCGGACGGAAGTAGAAAAGGATCCACACGGAGGGAGCTGGGGCAGTAGAGCAAGGCAGGTTTTGTAGGAATATATACCTGAGGGTCGTCATCATGTGGCAAAGACGGCGTCGGGAGGCCGCATCTTGGCCACAATACCGCAGGGAGGAAGAAGGGGTCGGAGGCCCTCCCGAGCCGGCGCTCTCTCGGAGAGAATGGCACGGCCGCCGATCGGGACGCGCGGGCAGCCGTTGGTCTCCACCCTCGCCGCCGACGACAGCGTGAACGATGCACCTACACCCCTGCCCCGGTCGAGGTTGTCCGGCCGGATTTGTGACCAGCCGTGAGCTAAGAGAGAGTGTGGCCACCTATGTGTTGCTTAGATCTGGAGAGCATGAGAGAGTGAACGAGAGGAACCCTAGTAAAGCAAGCGCTAAGGCTCCTGATTATATATATAGTGGAGTGATTTTGTTGTACCAGCTTCAAAAAAATGTGCTCCTACATGTACCCGCGAGTGGGTGTGAGAGAACTAGTGCGTGCGTGCACCGCTTCTCTTCGTGAGAGCACAATATACTATGCCCAAAGAACGTTCGCCGCAAGAGTAATAGTATAAGTGTGTGATGTGTGAGCTAAAATAAAATGTGTGCGCTGTCTTTTGTTTTTGAGAAGTTCTGAGGGTAGGGTGTGAAGAGCACATATGTGCGTGACGTCTACCTGCAGATAGACGGTGGGTGCGACGTGCGAGTCTGCAAGAGGACTCAGGAGAGTCGTGACTCGTGAGGGTGCGTGTGCGTGAGAGAGAGGGTGGCACATATCAATGCAATGCATGTGTCCGTAAATCATTATCCGACAAACGTTCGCCACAAGCCTTTTCCTGACGAACGCCGTAAGAACCTTTAGATCGGCATCCGACCGTGTCAGTTTTGCCATGTCATTTAACAGAACAGCCACTCCTCCTACACACAAATCTTCCACGTGAGTGTTAGCAACTTCCGTATGCTCCCTCCGTTCCGAAATGCAGTGCCTATAGCTTTATTGAAAATTCAAACCTCGCAAACTTTTACCGAGTTTTCGTGTACCAAATTGCACATGTAGAATACCATGTATATATCATTTCATTCATCTTCGAGAGGTAACTATAAAGATGGGTGAGGAGTCTACAAAGAAAGACCATCGTATCACCCGCAGCAATTTCAAGCATCCTTTAGTGTCGAGGAATATCATAGGAACTCTACATGATATGATTTTTATATGATTTTTTTCCTTTAGAGCCAATTGGTTCATAGGAATAGATTCATATGCTCCACATTTCAAAGGAAATAAACATGATATCATTTCTATAGCTTTAGAGCCACTTGGTTCATATGAATGGATTCCTATACTCCCTTAATTTCGAAGGAAAATAAACATTAGCATGTATTGAATAGAAAAGTTCCTATGATATGAACCAAATTACATCTCTTTTCTAATCCCTCCTCATAGGAATTGAGATACATGTCATCTCTAGATTCAATAGAAAAGTTCCTATGATGTGAACCAAATGACATCTCTTTTCCAATCCCTACTCATAGGAATTGAGATGCTCCATGTCATCTCTTTCCCTACAACTTCCATGATATATCTTCTATTCCTAAATAGATAGTACAACCCACTAGTAGCTTTTTTCCAAAACATGCAACTATGGCACAAGAACTATATAGTGTGCCAATAACTTTGAAAGATGGTCGCTGGATGAAGCTAACCCGACAGTGCAGAGATAGGCAAATCCGAGCACTACTGGCCGTTGGATATCATCAACATTCCACCAGATCTGCCACATGTACAATTTAGAAGACTCCATGGTTAAACTTAAGCATAATGCACAAACCTCAAAACACAAGCACTTCTCCTTTGTTCTAGAATCTTCTGTATCATAATTGATTATTTTTTTCTAAATGAATTGCCATTATTTGTTTTTTACTTTATGATTTACAATGCACAACCCCATGAATCTTAACATTTTTATAAAAATAATTGATTTTGAATGAGATGAACTATAAGAACTAAACGAACATCTACATCATGCATATATGACTCAAAGCTTTACATGCTATAGTGTGTATTTATTCATAATTTGGTTTCGAAATCTCATGCGTTCAATACATGTGTAACTTACTAGTTTTGAGTAGAGTAGCAAATTTCACACGGCCCCGGGTATATCAAAATGCAGGGCCCATGCATCATTGCCTTTCGGTCGAACCTACGTCCACAATTTTTTGTACATACTATAGCTCCACTGGTCCCCGAATCCAAAATGCTGCCCCGTTCCCGTAAAACCAAGCGGCCACACATATTTAAGGCGTCGACTCGAACCCGTTTACTATGACGTGGCCTCGCACGCCGTAGTACTCCTACAAACCCTACCGCCGCACTCATCATCAGTTTTCTTCAAGAGGACGAGGGAGAAGCCGATTTGTAGTGGAGGCGCTTTTAAGAAAAAGGATCTGTAGTGGAAACCCCTACCCTAGGGTGCCCTAGGTAGCTGTCGCATGCATCATTGTTTTCTCTTTTCTTTATGCTCTTGCTCCCTAGAGTGAAATGATGGTTGCTTCGTCCGTCCAGCTTAATGCGAGAAAGGTGGGGCTTTGTGATTTGACCCCTCATCGCTCATTTTCTACTACTGCGGTGCTACGACCGGGGTGCCTCTAATTCCAACTGCTGCTCTGAATTGTAATTTCGTGCATCGCACATGGAACAAGATGGTGGATGAGCCACATGTCGGCCAAAGGGGTCCTGTTAAGTGTGTCGCCATTTCGTGTGCGGACTGGCCCTGCTTGAGTTGCTACACCAACACGACAGGAGCAGCCTACCACTTGGTTTTGCTCCTTGGTGAATCCTGACTATATTGATCTAAAAAGATACATGCTGAACTACCCTCTCCGTCTCAGTTTTTTTATTTTTAGGCGTCTCGGTTTATAGGGCCTGCACGTAGTTCTAGGTCATCCATTTGACTAACTAAATATGAGTTACTATGTCACAAAAAGTATATCATTGGATTCTTAAGCGGATGTAGTTGTATTTAAAAGTCGAGGGCGGGGCTTTTCCTGCGCGGTAGGCGGGACAGTTCTGCCTAGTCGGTTCGACAGAGACGCGAGAAGATGAGGGAGTAGGCTGATACGTCTCCAACGTATCTATAATTTTTGATTGCTCCATGCTATATTATCTACTGTTTTGAATGTTTATGAGCTTTATTATACACTTTTATATCATTTTTGGGACTAACCTATTAACCCAGAGCCCAGTGCCAGTTTCTGTTTTTACCCTGTTTTAGGGTTTTGAAGAAAAGGAAAATCAAACGGAGTCCAATTGACCTGAAACTTCACGGAACTCATTTTTGGAAGGAAAGAAGCCCAAAAGACTTGGAGTGCACGTCGGGGGATCTGCGAGGAGGTCACGAGGCAGGGGGCGCGCCCTCCACCCTCGTGAGCCCCTCGTGGCCCCCCTGACGTACTTCTTCCGCCTATATATCTCCATATACCCTAAAAACATCAGGGAGCACAATAGATCGGGAGTTCCGCCGCCAGAAGCCTCCGTAGCCACCAAAAGCCAATCTAGACCCATTCCGGCACCCTGCCGGAGGGGGCAATCCTTCTCCGTGGCCATCATCATCATCCCGGTGCTCTCCATGATGAGGAGGGAGTAGTTCTCCCTCGGGGCTGAGGGTATGTACCAGTAGCTATGTGTTTGATCTCTCTCTCTCTCTCGTGTTCTTGAGGTGATACGATCTTGATGTATCGCGAGCTTTGCTATTATATTTGGATCCTATGATGTTTCTTCCCCCCTCTACTCTCTTGTAATGAATTGAGTTTCCCCTTTGAAGTTATCTTATCGGATTGAGTCTTCAAAGATTTGAGAACACTTGATGTATGTCTTGTCATGGATGTCTGTGGTGACAATGGGATATCACGTGATTCACTTGATGTATGTTTTGGTGATTAACCTGCGGGTTCCGCCCATGAACCTATGCATAGGGGTTGGCACACGTTTTTGTCGTGATTCTCCGGTAGAAACTTTGGGGCACTCTTTGAGGTTCTATGTGTTGGTTGAATAGATGAATCTGAGATTGTGTGATGCATATCGTATAATCATGCCCATGGATACTTGAGGTGACATTGGAGTATCTAGGTGACATTAGGGTTTTGGTTGATTTGTATCTTAAGGTGTTATTATAGTACGAACTCTAGGGCTGTTTGTGACACTTATAGGAATAGCCCAACGGATTGAATGGAAAGAATAACTTTGAGGTGGTTTCGTACCCTACCATAATCTCTTCGTTCGTTCTCCGCTATTAGTGACTTTGGAGTGACTCTTTGTTGCATGTTGAGGGATAGTTTTATGATCCAATTATGTTAGCATTGTTGAGGGAACTTACACTAGCGAAAGTATGAACCCTAGGCCTTGTTTCAACGCATTGCAATACCGTTTACGCTCACTTTTATCATTAGTTACCTTGCTGTTTTCATAATTTCAGATTACAAATACCTTTATCTACCATCCATATACCGCTTGCATCACCATCTCTTCGCCGAACTAGTGCACCTATACAATTTACCATTGTATTGGGTGTGTCTGGGACACAAGAGACTCTTTGTTATTTGGTTGCAGGGTTGCTTGAGAGGGACCATCTTCATCCTATGCCTCCCACGGATTGATAAACCTTAGGTCATCCACTTGAGGGAAATTTGCTACAGTCCTACAAACCCCTGCACTTGGAGGCCCAACAATGTCTACAAGAAGAAGGTTGTGTAGTAGACATCAAGCTGTTTTCTGGCGCCGGGGAGGTGAGTGCTTGAAGGTATATCTTTAGATCTTGCAATCGAGTCTTTTAGTTTCTTGTTTTATCACTAGTTTAGTTTATAAAAGAAAATTAAAAATGGAATTAAGTTTGCCTCATACGCTTCATCTTTTTAATATCTTTCGTGAGTATGATGGAAAGGATAATTGTGCTCAGGTGCTAGAAGAAGAAATCTATAAAATGTTTGGCACTAAATATTTGAATGATGAGCATGATTGCAATGTTTTTAGTATGAATTCCTTGAATATCCATGATGCTAATGATATGCAAAGCCACAAGCTTGGGGAAGCTATGTTTGATGATATGATATTTTTTGTCCCCCAAGTTTTGATGAGAAAATTTATTATGATGAAAGCATGCCTCCTATCTATGATGATTATTGTGATGACACGTATGCTTTAAAGAATAATAATAACCATGAAACTTTTCATCTTGATCTAAATTTTCAATCACATGATAGTTATTTTGTTGAGTTTGCTCCCACTATTATTCATGAGAAGAATTTTTCTTATGTGGAGAGTAGTAAATTTTCTATGCTTGTAGATCATGAAAAAAAATGCTTTATGTGATGGTTATATTGTTGAATTCATTCATGATGCTACTGAAAATTATTATGAGGGAGGAATATATGCTTGTAGGAGTTGCAATAATATCAAGTTTCCTCTCTATGTGCTTAAAATCTTGAAGTTTTGCTTGCTTTACTTTCCTATGCTAGTTAATTATTGTTCCCACAAGTTGTTTGCTCACAAAATCCCTATGCATAGGAAGTGGGTTAGACTTAAATGTGCTAGTCATATTCTTCATGATGCTCTCTTTATGTTACAATTCTTATCCTTTATGTGAGCACCATTGAAATCATCATGCCTAGCTAGGGGCGTTAAACGATAGCGCTTGTTGGGAGGCAACCCAATTTTATTTTTATTCATGTTTAGTAATAAATAATTCATGTAGCCTCTGTTTATATGTGGTTTTATGCTTTTAATTAGTGTTTGTGCCAAGTAGAACCGTTGGGAAGACTTGGGGAATGTCTTGTTGATCATGCTGTAAAAAACAGAAACTTTAGCGCTCACGAGAATTGCTGCCATCTTTATTTGGAAAGTTCTATTTAGTTAATTATTTTTGAAGATGATTAATAGACAAATTACTCAGGTCCACCAATTTAGTTGAGAATTTTATATGTTCCAGAAGTGGTCGAAACCTACAGATTACTACAGACTGTTCTGTTTTTGACAGATTCTCTTTTTCATGTGTTGTTTGCTTATTTTGATGAATCTATGGCTAGTAAAATAGTTTATAAACCATAGAGAAGTTGGAATACAGTAGTTTTAACACCAATATAAATAAATAATGAGCTCATTGCAGTACCTTGAAGTGGTGTTTTGTTTTCTTTCGCTAACGGAGCTTACGAGTTTTCTGTTAAGTTTTGTGTTGTGAAGTTTTCAAGTTTTGGGAAAGGATTCGATGGACTATGGAATAAGGAGTGGCAAGAGCCTAAGCTTGGGGATGACCAAGGCACCCCAAGGTAATATTCAAGGACAACAAAGAGCCTAAGCTTGGGGATGCCCCGGAAAGCATCCCCTCTTTCGTCTTCGTTCATCGGTAACTTTACTTGGAGCTATATTTTTATTCACCACATGATATGTGTTTTGCTTGGAGAGTCAATTTATTTTGTTAGGATTTGCTTTCTGTTATTTAGAACAATGTTTTGCATCTTTTATTTCAATAAAAGTGGCATTGATATCCTTTACTATGCCTATTCTAGAAGTCCACATGTTGCTGTATGAAAACAGAAAGTTTACCGCTGTTGCAATAATTCCCTAGAAAAGTAAGAATGTGATAAAATGTTGAAACCTTTTGAATATTAAGCTCTGATAAATTTAATACAGTGGTAATTTTATTTCATAATTTTTGGAGCTAGGGAAGTATGGATGTTGCAGCATTCTTTACAGACTATCCTGTTTAGGCAGATCGCTGTTATGTTTGCATTCTTTGCATATGTTTGCTTCTTTAATGATTCTATTTGAGGATAGGACTATTAAATATGCAGAGGCATTTAGTATGCAATGTTGAATAATAATTTCTGTGATTTTCTACAGTAGAGGATGATAAGGTTTTGGCAATGGTTTATACTAACTTATCTCACGAGTCCTTGTTGAGTTTTGTGTGGATGAAGCTTTTGAGATTTAGGGAGACCTTGATGTGAGAGGAATTGAGGAGACACAAAAGCTCAAGCTTGGGGATGCCCAAGGCACCCCAAAATAATATTTCAAGAGGTCTCAAGCATCTAAGCTTGGGGATGCCCCGGTTGGCATCCCACCTTTCTTCTTCAACAACTATCGGTTAGTATCGGTTGATCCTAAGTTTTTGCTTCTTCACATGATGTTTGCTATTCTTAGAATGTCATTTTATTTTGCTTTTCTTGCTGTTTGAATAGAATACCAAGATCTGAAATTATTAAATGTTAGAGAGTCTCCACATAGTTGAATAATTATTCAACTACTCATTGATCTTCACTTATATCTTCCGGGGTAGTTTGTCGTTTGCTCTAGTGCTTCACTTATATCTTTTAGAGCATGGTGGTAGTTTTATTTTGAAGAAATAGATGAACTATCATGCTTCGCTTAGATTATTTTGAGAGTCTTAAATAGCATGGTAATTTGCTTTAAATCCTAATATGGTAGGCATCCAAGAATAATAAAAACTTTCTTATGAGTGTGTTGAATACTAAGAGAAGTTTGATGCTTGATGATTGTTTTGAGATATGGAGGTAATAATATCAAAGTCGTGCTAGTTGAGTAGTTGTGAAATTGAGAAATGCTTGTGTTGAAGTTTGCAAGTCCCGTAGCATGCACGTATGGTAAACTTTGTGTAACAAATTTGAAACATGAGGTGTTATTTGATTGTCCTCCTTATGAGTGGCGGTCGGGGACGAGCGATGGTCTTTTCCTACCAATCTACCCCCTAGGAGCATGCGCACAATACTTTGGTTTTTGATGGCTTGTAGATTTTTGCAATAAGTATATGAGTTCTTTATGACTAATGTTGAGTCCATGGATTATACGCACTCTCACCCTTCCATCATTGCTAGCCTCTACGGTACCGTGCATTGCCCTTTCTCACATCGAGAGTTGGTGCAAACTTCGTCGGTGCATCCAAACCCCGTGATATGATACACTCTTTCACACATAAACCTCCTTATATCTTCCTCAAAACAGCCACCATACCTACCTATTATGGCATTTCCATAGCCATTCCGAGATATATTGCCATGCAACTTTCCACCATCCAGTTTATCATGACACATTCATCATTGTCATATTACTTAGCATGATCATGTAGTTGACATAGTATTTGTGGCAAAGCCACCGTTCATAATTTTTTCATACTTGTCACTCTTGATTCATTGCATATCCCGGTACACCGCCGGAGGCATCCATATAGAGTCATACTTTGTTCTAGTATCGAGTTGTAATCATTGAGTTGTAAATAAATAGAAGTGTGATGATCATCATTCAATAGAGCATTGTCCCCAAAAAAGAGAAAGGCCAAAGAAAAAAAAGAAGGCACAAAAAAAGAAAATAAATAAAAAGGGGCAATGCTACTATCCTTTTTTTCCACACTTGTGCTTCAAAGTAGCACCATGTTCTTCATATAGAGAGTCTCTTGAGTTATCACTTTCATATACTAGTGGAAATTTTCATTATAGAACTTGGCTTGTATATTCCAACAATGGGCCTCCTCAAGTGCCCTAGGTCTTCGTGAGCAAGCAAGTTGGATGCACACCCACTTAGTTTCTTTTGTTGAGCTTTCATACATTTATAGCTCTAGTGCATCCGTTGCATGGCAATCCCTACTCCTTGCATTAACATCAATCGATGGGCATCTCCATAGCCCATTGATTAGCCTCGTTGATGTGAGACTTTCTACTTTTTGTCTTCTCCACATAACCACCATCATTATATTCTATTCCACCCATAGTGCTATATCCATGGCTCACGCTCATGTATTGCGTGAAAGTTTTTGAGTTTGAAATTATTAAGGTATGAAACAATTGCTTGGCTTGTCATCGGTTTGTGCATGATGAGAGCATTCTTGTGTGACAAAAATGGAGCATGACTAAACTATATGATTTTGTAGGGATGAACTTTCTTTGGCCATGTTACTTTAAGAAAACATAATTGCTTTGTTGGTTTGCTTGAAGTATTATTATTCTCTATGTCAATATGAATTTTGTCTTGAATCTTCCTAATCTGAATATTCATACCACAATTAAGAAGATTTGCATTGAAATTATGCCAAGTAGCACTCCGCATCAAAAATTCTGTTTTTATCATTTACCTACTCGAGGACGAGCAGGAATTAAGCTTGGGGATGCTGATACGTCTCCAACGTATCTATAATTTTTGATTGCTCCATGCTATATTATCTACTGTTTTGAATGTTTATGGGCTTTATTATACACTTTTATATCATTTTTGGGACTAACCTATTAACCCAGAGCCCAGTGCCAGTTTCTGTTTTTACCCTGTTTTAGGGTTCCGAAGAAAAGGAAAATCAAACGGAGTCCAATTGACCTGAAACTTCATGGAACTCATTTTTGGAAGGAAAGAAGCCCAGAAGACTTGGAGTGCACGTCGGGGGATCTTCGAGGAGGTCACGAGGCAGGGGGCGCGCCCTCCACCCTCGTGAGCCCCTCGTGGCCCCCCTGACGTACTTCTGCCGCCTATATATCTCCATATACCCTAAAAACATCAGGGAGCACAATAGATCGGGAGTTCCGCCGCCAGAAGCCTCCGTAGCCACCAAAAGCCAATCTAGACCCATTCCGGCACCCTGCTGGAGGGGGCAATCCTTCTCCGGTGGCCATCTTCATCATCCCGGTGCTCTCCATGACGAGGAGGGAGTAGTTCTCCCTCGGGGCTGAGGGTATGTACCAGTAGCTATGTGTTTGATCTCTCTCTCTCTCTCTCGTGTTCTTGAGGTGATACGATCTTGTTGTATAGCGAGCTTTGCTATTATATTTGGATCCTATGATGTTTCTTCCCCCCTCTACTCTCTTGTAATGAATTGAGTTTCCCCTTTGAAGTTATCTTATCGGAATGAGTCTTTAAAGATTTGAGAACACTTGATGTATGTCTTGCCGTGGATATCTGTGGTGACAATGGGATATCACATGATTCACTTGATGTATGTTTTGGTGATCAACCTGCGGGTTCCGCCCATGAACCTATGCATAGGGGTTGGCACACATTTTCGTCGTGATTCTCCGGTAGAAACTTTGGGGCACTCTTTGAGGTTCTATGTGTTGGTTGAATAGATGAATCTGAGAATGTGTGATGCATATCGTATAATCATGCCCACGGATACTTGAGGTGACATTGGAGTATCTAGGTGACATTAGGGTTTTGGTTGATTTGTATCTTAAGGTGTTATTCTAGTACGAGCTCTAGGGCTGTTTGTGACACTTATAGGAATAGCCCAACGGATTGATTGGAAAGAATAACTTTGAGGTGGTTTCGTACCCTACCATAATCTCTTCGTTCGTTCTCCGCTATTAGTGACTTTGGAGTGACTCTTTGTTGCATGTTGAGGGATAGTTTTATGATCCAATTATGTTAGCATTGTTGAGGGAACTTACACTAGCGAAAGTATGAACCCTAGGCCTTGTTTCAACGCATTGCAATACCGTTTACGCTCACTTTTTATCATTAGTTACCTTGCTGTTTTTATAATTTCAGATTACAAATACCTTTATCTACCATCCATATACCGCTTGCATCACCATCTCTTCGCCGAACTAGTGCACCTATACAATTTACCATTGTATTGGGTGTGTTGGGGACACAAGAGACTCTTTGTTATTTGGTTGCAGGGTTGCTTGAGAGGGACCATCTTCATCCTATGCCTCCCACGGATTGATAAACCTTAGGTCATCCTCTTGAGGGAAATTTGCTACAGTCCTACAAACCCCTGCACTTGGAAGCCCAACAATGTCTACAGGAAGAAGGTTGTGTAGTAGACATCAAGCTGTTTTCTAGCGCCGGGGAGGTGAGTGCTTGAAGGTATATCTTTAGATCTTGCAATCGAGTCTTTTAGTTTCTTGTTTTATCACTAGTTTAGTTTATAAAAGAAAATTAAAAATGGAATTAAGTTTGCCTCATACGCTTCATCTTTTTAATATCTTTCGTGAGTATGATGGAAAGGATAATTGTGCTCAGGTGCTAGAAGAAGAAATCTATAAAATGTTTGGCACTAAATATTTGAATGATGAGCATGATTGCAATGTTTTTAGTATGAATTCCTTGAATATCCATGATGCTAATGATATGCAAAGCCGCAAGCTTGGGGAAGCTATGTTTGATGATATGATATTTTTTGTCCCCCATGTTTTGATGAGCAAATTTATTATGATGAAAGCATGCCTCCTATCTATGATGATTATTGTGATGACACGTATGCTTTAAAGAATAATAATAACCATGAAACTTGTCATCTTGATCTAAATTTTCAATCACATGATAGTTATTTTGTTGAGTTTGCTCCCACTATTATTCATGAGAAGAATTTTGCTTATGTGGAGAGTAGTCATTTTTCTATGCTTGTAGATCATGAAAAAAAATGCTTTATGTGATGGTTATATTGTTGAATTCATTCATGATGCTACTGAAAATTATTATGAAGGAGGAATATATGCTTGTAGGAGTTGCAATAATATCAAGTTTCCTCTCTATGTGCTTAAAATCTTGAAGTTTTGCTTGCTTTACTTTCCTATGCTAGTTAATTATTGTTCCCACAAGTTGTTTGCTCACAAAATCCCTATGCATAGGAAGTGGGTTAGACTTAAATGTGCTAGTCATATTCTTCATGATGCTCTCTTTATGTTACAATTCTTATCCTTTATGTGAGCACCATTGAAATCATCATGCCTAGCTAGGGGCGTTAAACGATAGCGCTTGTTGGGAGGCAAAAAAATTTTATTTTTATTCATGTTTAGTAATAAATAATTCATCTAGCCTCTGTTTATATGTGGTTTTATGCTTTTAATTAGTGTTTGTGCCAAGTAGAACCGTTGGGAAGACTTGGGGAAAGTCTTGTTGATCATGCTGTAAAAAACAGAAACTTTAGCGCTCACGAGAATTGCTTCCATCTTTATTTGGAAAGTGCTATTTAGTTAATTATTTTTGAAGATGATTAACAGACAAATTACTCAGGTCCACCACTTTAGTTGAGAATTTTATATGTTCCAGAAGTGGTCGAAACCTACAGATTACTACAGACTGTTCTGTTTTTGACCGATTCTCTTCTTCATGTGTTGTTTGCTTATTTTGATGAATCTATGGCTAGTAAAATAGTTTATAAACCATAGATAAGTTGGAATACAGTAGTTTTAACACCAATATAAATAAATAATGAGCTCATTGCAGTACCTTGAAGTGGTGTTTTGTTTTCTTTCGCTAACGGAGCTTACGAGTTTTCTGTTAAGTTTTGTGTTGTGAAGTTTTCAAGTTTTGGGTAAGGATTCGATGGACTATGGAATAAGGAGTGGAAAGAGCCTAAGCTTGGGGATGACCAAGGCACCCCAAGGTAATATTCAAGGACACCAAGAGCCTAAGCTTGGGGATGCCCCGGAAAGCATCCCCTCTTTCGTCTTCGTTCATCGGTAACTTTACTTGGAGCTATATTTTTATTCACCACATGATATGTGTTTTGCTTGGAGAGTAAATTTATTTTGTTAGGATTTGCTTTCTGTTATTTATAAATATGTTTTGCATCTTTTATTTCAATAAAAGTGGCATTGATATCCTTTACTATGCCTATTCTAGAAGTCCACATGTTGCTGTATGAAAACAGAAAGTTTACCGCTGTTGCAATAATTCCCTAGAAAAGTAAGAATGTGATAAAATGTTGAAACCTTTTGAATATTAAGCTCTGATAAATTTAATACAGTGGGAATTTTATTTCATAATTTTTGGAGCTAGGGAAGTATGGATGTTGCAGCATTCTTTACAGACTATCCTGTTTAGGCAGATCGCTGTTATGTTTGCATTCTTTGCATATGTTTGCTTCTTTAATGATTCTATTTGAGGATAGGACTATTAAATATGCAGAGGCATTTAGTATGCAATGTTGAATAATAATTTCTGTGATTTTCTACAGTAGAGGATGATAAGGTTTTGGCAATGGTTTATACTAACTTATCTCACGAGTCCTTGTTGAGTTTTGTGTGGATGAAGCTTTTGAGATTTAGGGATACCTTGATGTGAGAGGAATTGAGGAGACACAAAAGCTCAAGCTTGGGGATGCCCAAGGCACCCCAAAATAATATTTCAAGAGGTCTCAAGCATCTAAGCTTGGGGATGCCCCGGTTGGCATCCCACCTTTCTTCTTCAACAACTATCGGTTAGTATCGGTTGATCCTAAGTTTTTGCTTCTTCACATGATGTTTGCTATTCTTAGAATGTCATTTTATTTTGCTTTTCTTGCTGTTTGAATAGAATACCAAGATCTGAAATTATTAAATGTTAGAGAGTCTCTACATAGTTGAATGATTATTCAACTACTCATTGATCTTCACTTATATCTTCCGGGGTAGTTTGTCGTTTGCTCTAGTGCTTCACTTATATCTTTTAGAGCATGGTGGTAGTTTTATTTTGAAGAAATAGATGAACTATCATGCTTCGCTTAGATTATTTTTAGAGTCTTAAATAGCATGGTAATTTGCTTTAAATCCTAATATGCTAGGCATCCAAGAATAATAAAAACTTTCTTATGAGTGTGTTGAATACTAAGAGAAGTTTGATGCTTGATGATTGTTTTGAGATATGGAGGTAATAATATCAAAGTCGTGCTAGTTGAGTAGTTGTGAAATTGAGAAATGCTTGTGTTGAAGTTTGCAAGTCCCGTAGCATGCACATATGGTAAACGTTGTGTAACAAATTTGAAACATGAGGTGTTATTTGATTCTCCTCCTTATGAGTGGCGGTCGGGGACGAGCGATGGTCTTTTCCTACCAATCTATCCCCCTAGGTGCATGCGCGTAATACTTTGGTTTTTGATGGCTTGTAGATTTTTGCAATAAGTATATGCGTTCTTTATGACTAATGTTGAGTCCATGGATTATACGCACTCTCACCCTTCCATCATTGCTAGCCTCTACGTTACCGTGCATTGCCCTTTCTCACGTCGAGAGTTGGTGCAAACTTCATCGGTGCATCCAAACCCTGTGATATGATACGCTCTTTCACACATAAACCTCCTTATATCTTCCTCAAAACAACCACCATGCCTACCTATTATGGCATTTCCATAGCCATTCCGAGATATATTGCCATGCAACTTTCCACCATCCAGTTTATCATGACACATTCATCATTGTCATATTGCTTAGCATGATCATGTAGTTGACATAGTATTTGTGGCAAAGCCACCGTTCATAATTTTTTCATACTTGTCACTCTTGTTTCATTGCATATCCCGGTACACCGCCGAAGGCATCCATATAGAGTCATACTTTGTTCTAGTATCGAGTTGTAATCATTGAGTTGTAAATAAATAGAAGTGTGATGATCATCATTCAATAGAGCATTGTCCCCAAAAAAGAGAAAGGCCAAAGAAAAAAAAGAAGGCCCAAAAAAAGAAAATAAATAAAAAGGGGCAATGCTAGTATCCTTTTTTTCCACACTTGTGCTTCAAAGTAGCACCATGTTCTTCATATAGAGAGTCTCTTGAGTTATCACTTTCATATACTAGTGGAAATTTTCATTATAGAACTTGGCTTGTATATTCCAACAATGGAAGGAAAGAAGCCCAGAAGACTTGGAGTGCACATCGGGGGATCTGCGAGGAGGTCACGAGGCAGGGGGCGCGCCCTCCACCTTCGTGAGCCCCTCGTGGCCCCCCTGACGTACTTCTTCCGCCTATATACCTCCATATACCCGAAAAACATCAGGGAGCACAATAGATCGGGAGTTCCGCCGGCAGAAGCCTCCGTAGCCACCAAAAGCCAATCGAGACCCATTCCGGCACCCTGCCGGAGGGGGCAATCCTTCTCCGGTGGCCATCTTCATCATCCCGGTGCTGTCCATGACGAGGAGGGAGTAGTTCTCCCTCAGGGCTGAGGGTATGTACCAGTAGCTATGTGTTTGATCTCTCTCTCTCTCTCTCGTGTTCTTGAGGTGATACAATCTTGATGTATCGCGAGCTTTGCTATTATATTTGGATCCTATGATGTTTCTTCCCCCCTCTACTCTCTTGTAATGAATTGAGTTTCCCCTTTGAAGTTATCTTATCGGATTGAGTCTTTAAAGATTTGAGAACACTTGATGTATGTCTTGCCGTGGATATCTGTGGTGACAATGGGATATCATGTGATTCACTTGATGTATGTTTTGGTGATGAACCTGCGGGTTCCGCCCATGAACCTATGCATAGGGGTTGGCACACGTTTTCATCATGATTCTTCGGTAGAAACTTTGGGGCACTCTTTGAGGTTCTATGTGTTGGTTGAATAGATGAATCTGAGATTGTGTGATGCATATCGTATAATCATGCCCACGGATACTTGAGGTGACATTGGAGTATCTAGGTGACATTAGGGTTTTGGTTGATTTGTATCTTAAGGTGTTATTCTAGTACGAACTCTAGGGCTGTTTGTGACACTTATAGGAATATCCCAACGGATTGATTGGAAAGAATAACTTTGAGGTGGTTTCGTACCCTACCATAATCTCTTCGTTCGTTCTCCTCTATTAGCATTGTTGAGGAAATCATTAACTGGTAGCTGCTCGGTTGGCTAGCGAGTAGGGGATTAATCGGCTAATCGGCAAGTTAATCGGCCATTTAATCAATTAATCAGACGATTTTTTGGTTTATCGGCTACTCGGTGACCCTATGAGTAGGGATTAATCGGCAAGTTAACTGGTTAATCGGATGAATTCTTGAACAGGGGCTATTAGTGACTTTGGAGTGACTCTTTGTTGCATGTTGAGGGATAGTTTTATGATCCAATTATGTTAGCATTGTTGAGGGAACTTACACTAGCGAAAGTATGAACCCTAGGCCTTGTTTCAACGCATTGCAATACCGTTTACGCTCACTTTTATCATTAGTTACCTTGCTGTTTTTATAATTTCAGATAACAAATACCTTTATCTACCATCCATATACCGCTTGTATCACCATCTCTTCGCCGAACTAGTGCACCTATACAATTTACCATTGTATTGGGTGTGTTGGGGACACAAGAGACTCTTTGTTATTTGGTTGCAGGGTTGCTTGAGAGGGACCATCTTCATCCTACGCCTCCCACGGATTGATAAACCTTAGGTCATCCACTTGAGGGAAATTTGCTACTGTCCTACAAACCTCTGCACTTGGAGGCCCAACAACGTCTACAAGAAGAAGGTTGTGTAGTAGACATCATAGGCTGCTGCAAACGTAGGGATGTGTGATTTGACAACGAGTTACTGCTGGACAGGTGGGGCCCCGTGATTTGACTTGCCATTATCATTTTAACTGCAGCGCTATGACCGGCGTGAGTCTCCCGATTACTGACCACCTCCATACAGGTGCCTCTCCCAATGCTCCACCATGTAGTAGATGCTGGCTCTTGCATGAGAGCCCACTTCTCCACTTTTTCCTTGCCTCTCTTTCCTCCACATATGCAAAAATGCCATATAAAGCGCACTATTGTACTTACTTTTACTTGCTCCTACAGGTGCTTAAGCTTTCCACGTAGGCATAAAGTCTGATGTGGCAATTTAATCAAGAAGAGAGAGACTAGTTTGGTGACCCAAGGAAGAAACGGTGTTAAGCGCGTGTACCTAGGTGAAAAGACAATTTTGAGTCTATAGCTAATTAAATGAAGCAAACTTAGCAACACCATTTCATTGGAAGAGGTCACTCCTTGGCAAATGCAATAAATACTAGTACTCCCTGTGTCCCATAATATAAGAACGTTTTTGGCACTACACTAGTGTCAAAAACGTTCTTATATTATGGGACGGAGGGAGTATGAAGAAAGAGATAGAGAGGAGTAAAAAAATACACTTATAGCCAACCTTATAGCCAACCTTGTTGTAGTATGAGTGACTAAGTGATGACTATGTATGACATGCCAACATCAGATAGCCTAATGCACCATGTTAAATCTCCAAGGGCGCGACCGCGCGAGCGACGCGACGGACGTGGTAGGCGCGACCACGATACAGGCTGCTGGCAGCCCTTGGATCTGAGATCAAATGGTCGCATGCTAAGTTGCTGAAAATTTGCAGAGTAACCCTCCAGGATAGGATATTCACCCATAGGTCTAGAATCACGCCATGCAACTGTTCGATCTCAGATCCAAGGGCTCTCGGAAGCCCGTATCATGGGAGAATGGAAAGACACTACCCTGCCGTTCGCACGCTGGCCTAGGACACCGCACCGTTCTTCCACTGACGTGTGGGCTCTTTGGGTGCATGGCCTACATGTGAGTGACCCAACGCAGGCAGCGCACAGCAGAGGAACCTTTGGTGGGCCAGGGCGATCAAAAGCGGGCATTTCATAAACCGATGATTGTTCATTGAGTGTGACGTCGTCTTTTTCATGTAGATAAGCCTACTATGTTGATAGCCCGTTCGATACGTTGTGATTCATAAAGACCGCTGCAAACATCAATGTTCTGCTTATCACAGATAAGATTGATTAATACCCGTAACAATCCATGTCCTTAACAAAGGGTGCATGCACGTATAGGTTGAGCGTGTGTCTTGTGTCGTGTGCTGTGTGCATGCAGGCGTGCGACTGTTGCGTGCGTGCAAGGGTACGTTTCAGTGTTGCATGCATGGGTGCGTACGTGCGTGTGTTCGTGAGTGCATGTGTACGTGTCAGTGTTGCACGCCAGCATGCGTCCGTGTGTACATGTCAGTGTTGCATGCCTACATGCGTGCGTGTCTTGCGTGCGTGCATGTGTACGTGTGGGGTGAGGCTACACGTCAGTCGACTGACTTTTTCATCTCTGGTCATTAGATTTTCCAGCCGTTGGATACAAAATCAAGGGCCTCCAGTTTATCATCAAACTCCACCCCCCTGATCCGCCAGCCACCACCGGCCGAACCGCCAGCCCCTGCCGCCCGCGGCCGGCCCGCCCCCCCCGAAACCACCCCCCCCCACCCGCCCCCCGCTGCACCGGCCATCCCTCTAGCCCCCCCGCCCACCGAGCTTTTTCTGCGGGGATCCCCACCCCACCGCCCAATGAACGCCCCCAACCGCCGGTGACTGCCAACCAGAGGTCTCACGACTTCGAATACCCACCGACCACTAATTTATTACCATTTCTGTCCTTCATATACGCGCTGACGGGTGGGCCCTATGGTAATGTGCGCTGCTGAATGTGGACCGTTTGACTGGTCAATTAATCGTGTTATGAACAAATTACGGAGCTGTATGGTGAGCCAGTGACCATATGATCACCCTAAAATGTACTCCTATTTTATTAACACAGTATAGACTCAAACTACCATTTCTTTCTTTCATATACGGGCTGACAGGTGGGCCCCACGGTTACGCGCCCCGATGGTGCAACACTAGTTGCGCCGCGTGGAACGTTTGACTGGATTGTGTCATCAACAAAATACGGAGTTGTACAGGTGAGCCAGTGACCGTATAATCATGATATGTCTTTGTTTAACACGGTACAGACGCAAGGGCTCATTGAAAGTGCAACTATCCCTAGGTGGTTTTGGTAATTCATAACAACATATAGCTCATTGAGCTAATACTATTCCAAGATAATTATTTCAGGAAAGCTCAATGATTGGCATGGCATGGATGTGAAAGTGGAACCCTCAAAATGCTAAGGACAAAGGATTGGCTCAAGCTCAAAAGCTCAAGACTCTTCAGTTTATATTTTAGTGATCCAAGATCACATTGAGTCTTTAGGAAAAGCCAATACTATTAAGGAGGGATGAGGTGTTGCTTAATGATCCTCTTGCTTCATGTGCTTAATGATATGCTCCAAAATCCTCAACTACTTTCCCATATCCACATATGACCTAAACCCTAAGCCAAACTCGGTCCTACCGATTCTTCCTATCCAGCGCCACCGAGTTTCACTTGTCATTAGCCACTGCCAAACCCTAGCAATTCGGTTCTACCGATAAGGATCTCGGTCTCACCGAGATGGGGTTGCAAACTCTTTGTTTCCCTTTCGTAACTTTTCGGTCCCACCGAAAGAGCGAATCGGTCCCACCGAGATTGCAATGTAAACTCAGTGTTTCCCCTTTGTAACTTTTCGGTCTCACCGAGTTCCACTCGGTCTCACCGAAAGAGCAAATCGGTCCCACCGAGTTTGCCTGACCAACTCTCTGGTTAGCTAATTACCAAATTCGGTCTCACCGAGTTTGTGTAATCGGTCTCACCGAGATTACGTTATGCCCAAACCCTAACCATATCGGTCCTACCGAGTTGCATGTCAGTCCCACTGAAAATTCCTAACGGTCACTAGGTTTACCTTTTCGGTCCGACCGAGTTTGTTGATTCGGTCCCACCGAGATTGGAAAACTGTGTGTAACGGTTGGATTTTGTGTGGAGGCTATATATACCCCTCCACCTCCTCTTCATTCGTGGAGAGAGCCATCAGAACGCACACACCATTCCAACTCATATGTTCTGAGAGAGAACCACCTACTCATGTGTTGAGATCAAGACATTCCATTCCTACCATATGAATCTTGATCTCTAGCCTTCCCAAGTTGCTTTCCACTAAAACCCTCTTTCCACCAAATCCAAATCCTATGAGAGAGAGTTGAGTGTTGGGGAGACTATCATTTGAAGCACAAGAGCAAGGAGTTCATTACCTACACACCATTTGTTACTTCTTGGAGAGTGGTGTCTCCTAGATTGGCTAGGTGTCACTTGGGAGCCTCCGACAAGATTGTGGAGTTGAACCAAGGAGTTTGTAAGGGCAAGGAGATCGCCTACTTCGTGAAGATCTACCGCTAGTGAGGCAAGTCCTTCGTGGGCGATGGCCATGGTGGGATAGACAAGGTTGCTTCTTCGTGGACCCGTTGTGGGTGGTTGCTTCTTCGTGGACCCTTCGTGGGTGGAGCCCTGTGTGGACTCGCGCAACCGTTGCCCTTGGGTGGAGCCCTGTGTGGACTCGCGCAACCGTTACCCTTCGTGGGTTGAAGTCTCCATCAACGTGGATGTAGGATAGAACCACCTATCCGAACCACGGGAAAAACATCTGTGTCTCCAATAGCGTTTGAATTCTCCGAACCCTTCCCTTTACATTCTTGCAAGTTGCATGCTTTACTTTCCGCTGCCAATATAGTCTTTGCATGCTTGCTTGAATTGTGTGATGATTGCTTGACTTGTCCTAGAATAGCTAAAATCTGCCAAGAACTAAAATTGGGAAAAGGTTAAGTTTTTATTTGGTCAAGTAGTCTAATCACCCCCCTCTAGACATACTTTCGATCCTACACTCATATATACGCGCAAGCACTCACCGCTATAAGCGCACACATGCGAACCCTACCCCTATGAGCACCTTCGAGAGAGTGGGCCGGCATATATGATCTTGAGATTTTACGAAGTCACCATAGGTTCCCCGTAGTCGAGTGGAACGTCTCCTCCCACTGAACGTACATCGCCGGAAAATACTGAAATTAAAACAAGATAAATGCGAGCACCGGGACTTTAACCTTGGTGGGCTCGAGAAACCACTGTCCTCTAACCATCCAACCACATGTAGGTTAGCATGACAAAATGTATGTGGTGACCGTGATGAGCTTATTCTAAAGTCCAGTGACCATATCGTGCTTTCGCTTCAAATACAATGATCGTAAGTGTCGTCAACAAAATACGGAGCACACATCAAATGCAAAGTCCGTCAGTGTCATGAACAAAATATGGAGACGTATCGTGAGCTAGATACCATTGTACTATTGTATATGCTTATTTTCTTAGTGGTCGATTGCGTGTGTGGTGTGGTGGGCACATCATTTCTAGTTGTGGTGGGTCAACATGAAGACTCATGGGTCGGTTCCTTCCTGCGCCACATATAGGTTGGACCGAGACGTGTTATACGAAGACCCATGTGGAGGACTCGGCGTACAACGCGAAGCTACCAGAGTCGCGGAGGACTCTATCCCCACTGGTGATAAGCCGACTATATATGATTTGTAACCCTAGGCCCTTAGTATGTTATACAAGCTTGGGGGCTAGTTCGTCGATAGTATACACACACGCACAATGCCTGGTATTCACGTGTACTTTGTACACACCCCTATCACTAATATACAGTACCAGGAGTAGGCTCTTTCTTCAACTGCAAGGGTCCGATCCGAACTAGGGTAAAACTTTGCCTCATATTACCATCCAGCCTAACAGCCAGGGATATCCTACCGAATGTTATGATGAAATCATATCTGCCAACTACTAAGAGAGAGTTTTGTCAGGGGGGGCAATGTGTGCGAGAGAGGCCTAAAGATAATGTGCGTGCGGGAGACACGTAGGCACATATATGTGCGTATAGAGGGCTAGTAGAGACCGTGCATGTGTATATATGCATGTGAGAGAAATAGTGTTTTCCAACTGAGATTAGTGAAAAGAGTGGTACATAGTAGTCAGAAAGAGAGAGAAACAAAGAGAGCATGTGCGTGAGACACCCCGACACCCTGAGAGAGATTGTGAGCATGTGTGAAAGAGAAATGCCGATGCATATAAAGTGTGTGCATTTATGTGTTAGATAGAGAGAGATATAACACGTTTGTGAGAACGGGGCGAGGCATAGTGCATCTACGTGTAAAATGCAGTTCTACGCATTAAATTAAAATATAAATGGCATTATTATGTTTGGATGAGATCATGAATTTTGCAAATTGCGTATGGACGAAAATCGGTCTATCAGACACCCATACTCTATTGAATTCTCGCATGTGCATGTGTTTATTTCATATTATC
This sequence comes from Triticum urartu, assembly GCF_003073215.2. Lineage (NCBI taxonomy): Eukaryota > Viridiplantae > Streptophyta > Magnoliopsida > Poales > Poaceae > Triticum > Triticum urartu. Next base: position 572,927,017 of record NC_053023.1, on the reverse strand, counting down.
GATCCATAGAGTGAGAGCGGTTTGAAATACAGGCAATGGATGCTTTTGCAATTTATATATAAACATTAATTAGTGCACTCCATGTTGTTAGTGTGAAGCACTTTATACATTTGTCACTTGCATGGATACATTCCAAATTGCTAGCTACGAAATAGAATGCATGTCGAATTCAACATAAAGGGGGTTTCGAAGATTCGAATTCATAGGAAATGCATTCATCTATTTGAACCCGAGATAATGGCATTTGTAAATCAGATGTAAAAGGGGGCATCAATCTTTGTTGTGAGTTTGAACATGCTATATATATATTCATACGCATATCTAACTTTTTTTTGCAACCAAGGAGATTATATCTGGAACCATGCATGAACTGAGGCAAGTTGCATATTTTTTAATATATACTCGTGTACAATGTATATTCAAATGTACCCCCTCCATTCCAAAATAATCGTAGCTTTAGGATTTTCAAGAGTAAAGATTTGTGAAGTTTGACAAATCCTGAAATCTCAATTCAAGAGAACCGAAAACGTTAATGCTTCTGCTCCCAAATATTGAAACAAGCACCAAATAGGCCTCTGGTCACCTGAAACCGCGCGAGACTAATGTTTTGGTGGTAGGAAATTACTGTCCTGACTCTGGCCCGTGTAGCCTATCGGCCCGATGTCCAAAGGTCTAAACCGGAGTAGGTTTGTAACTTCACCAAGACGCCAGTCTCAACCACCTCCGAGAAGCATTTGTATGCCGTGGGCGCCTACCCATGCGCTCGGCCGAAATCTATCCCGCCCACATTTGGGACACCTGACTGTACTGTCCTACCCCCAACCCGCAATATGTCCGAAATTTTAGATGGGGGCAAAGTTTGTAACTTTCCCCAAATTTCAAACAAGCGTGTCTCAAACCGAAACATTGTTCCCCCTTAGTTCCCCGCCTCCCTCCGTTTCCCCATTCATACTCCGTGGGCGCGAAAACGCCCTCTCCACCAGCCGCGAAACCCCAACCTCCTCCGTCCACCACCCAATAGTGGCCAATCCACCATTGCCCTCCTCCATCACACCGGAGCCGGTACCCCGACGTCGTCGTCCAACGCAACCGCAATGCCCTCAAGGACTTAGCAGCTAAAGCCGAGGCAGAGCTTCCTCCACGACGCCGACGCCGGCGTGCGCCGTACCAGAACCACTCCGACCACACCGTCCTGCGCCTCACTGCTGCAGCTCCACTGTCGCAACCGTCCACCGCACCGGAGCTGTTCCCGCTACGCCGTCGTTCGCCACCTCGGATCTGCTTCCCCGCCGTCGACAGACGGCCACCGCACCACACTCAACAACTTGGCCATGGGTTCGTCCAAGGCTGCACCGTCCTCCACAACTTCTGGTTTCCTGTGAACAACAAGAAGATCGTCGGAAAAACAGAAGGAGGACACAGCACTGCCAGCAGAAAGAGGTACTCCTCTTCCCTTATTCGTGCAAATCTTACGTCTCCACTCACACCGTATTCATCCCACGAAAGAAACTAGTTGAGCGCTTCTTACTGCATCTTCTTCGTGATACTAAATGGACAAGGTTTCCTCCCTTTTACTATTTCACCTTTGCTAGAGGTTAGTAGCCCACCTGGATTTCAATTCAGGGTCAGTCAAACCGCAATTAAAAGAAGCAGCACCCGCTTAGGCGCTCGGAGCACCTAGCCCGCCTATTCCCTGGGGAAGCGGCGCAATGGTGTCTATCATAGGGGTGTGGGGCGCAGGAGCTGCTTGCGCCTGATCTGGAGGTCGGCGGGGCTTGAATGGATGGCCGGGGGGCGGTGCCAAGCACAGCGGTGCGGTGAGGTCGAGGGGAGGGAGCAGGCAGGGGAGGAATACAAGGCCGGTGGTCGCTGGCGTTTCGAGGAAGATCGTCAACACTGACTGGCTGGAGGTAGATGAAGGCGATATGCCCGTTCTTTGTACATCGGACGGTGCAGAAAAAATGGACTGACCTATTTGCTTTCAGTCGACTGTTATTTTCATAGAATCCTGTAGTAATTTAGTGTGCCATGCATGTTGTAGAGCTATCAGATGTCTCCCGTCATTTATTTCTCACCGACCTGCTATCTGCTTGTAACACCCCGGATGTAACTTTCCAAATTTGTACTCCAACTATTGCCGTTTCCGGCGTTAAGTTATTTTATTTTCTCGGGTTCGGGTTTTGTCTCCGTGTGTTGTTGTCGTTGTCATGCATCTCATATCATGTCATCATGTGCATTGCATTTGCATACGTGTTCGTCTCATGCGTTCGAGCATTTTCCCCGTTGTCCGTTTTGCATTCCGGCGCTTCGTTCTCCTCCGGTGGCCATTTCTACCTTTCTTTCGTGTGTGGGGATTAAACATTTCCGGATTGGACCGAGACTTGCCAAGCGGCCTTGATTTACTACCGGTAGACCGCCTGTCAAGTTTCGTACCATTTGGACTTCGTTTGATACTCCAACGGTTAACCGAGGGACCGAAAAGGCCTCGTGTGTGTTGCAGCCCAACATCCCTCCAATTTGGCCCAAAACCCACCTAAACCTTCTCCATCATCTAGAACGTTCGATCACGATCGCGTGGCCGAAAACCGCACCTCATTTGGACTCTCCTAGCTCCCTCTATGCCTATAAATAGGTCTCTCCCCGAAAATCCGGATCCCCCTCGTCTGAAACCCTAAAAAATCGTCTCCGCGCCGGCCGGACACGTCCGCCCTGGCCGGACACGTCCGCCCTGGCCGGACACATCGCCGCCGCCGCCCGCAGCCAGTGGCGTGGTGCCACGTGGCGCGCCGCCACCCGCGCCCGCATCGGCCCGCTCGGCCCGGGGAGAGCCCCCGCGGGCCCGAGTCTCCACCGCCGCTGCTCCCGCTGCGCCCCGCCGCCTCCTTCTCCGCGCCGCCGCCGAGCCACTCGCCGCCCCGGCCGCCGCGGCCACCACCGCGCCGCCTCGCCCGTCCTTCGGCCGGCCGCCGCCTCCCCGCCTCGTCTCCGGCCAGATCCGGCCGCGGGAGTGCCGGATCTGGTGACCTCGCCCTCGCCGGCCGCCGTCTTCGTCTTCTCTGGCGAGCTGTGCTGCCGCATCGTTTTGCGTGCCCGGGTCAAACCCTAGATCCGGAGGTTAAAATTCGTCCAAGTCCCCGAAATTTCAGATCCAGGTGCCCATGTTCATAGCCTCGTAACTTTGCATCCGTAACTCCGTTTTTGGCATATAGCATATCAAAATGTTCATCTCAGAGAGTACATCATTTCATTCCATTGCATCATTTTCATGTGAGTTCATCTTGATGCCTGAAATGCCGTTAGAAGAGGGCTACTTGAGATAATTGTCAGATCTGCTGCTCCATTTATCTTTTTGTCATTTTTGCCATGATTAATGTGTGCATGATATGCCCATGAGTTCTACATATGTTTTGTTAAGGGTTTTGTCATCTTTCCAGAGGTGCAACCCATGTATTTTTGTGATGTGTGTGGTGACTAGCACAAGCTTACCAAGTGAGGCACGTGGTAATTCTGATTTCAGGGACTTAGCAATTCCACCAAGTCCTTGAGCTGTTTATCTCATATGGCCATATGTTCATGTTGTTTCCTAGTGATCCGTGCCTCCTTTGAGGATGATAAGTAAGGATGTTTTGTTAATCTTGTAGTGATCTATCCATCCTTGTCTTTGTTTGCAATTATGGAGCATTCTAGCTTGAGTCAATCGAGCTCTACTTTTGCTACTTTGTGAATCTGGACAGATTGTCAACTTGTCTGCAATTTTGCCGATGATGTTGTAGTTAATTCGTGCATGCTATGCTATTGTTCTTGCCATGTCTAGCTTGCATTTTGTGTGTTCTTCATAGATGTATGCTTATTTTGTCATGACTTGCTCCGTAGTGAGTGCATCGAGCTCGTAAACATGCCTACTTGAGATATGTTTCAGCATGTGCCAGTTTTCACTAAGTCTGAAAACTGATTATGTTTTTGCTATGTTGACATGCTTGCAATTGTATTTTCTGATCCCTTTTGGCTCAAGGTCACTAAGGGACTTTTGTTAAGCTCTTTGTGTAGATCCATGCCATGCTTTACTTTGCCATGTTCAGCTCCTGTAGCATGTAGTTTTGTTTCTCCAAAGAGTGCTACCTGATCCGAAATTCCAGACAAGTGTTAATTTCACTAAGTCTGAAATCTGTTTACCATATGCATTTTTGCCATGCTTGTTTGAACCTGTTAATGAATGAATTGGACGTATCTTAGTGCTAGACTTTTGTTAAGAATCATGAATGCATCCCTACCATGTATTTTTTTTCATGTTTGCGTGCTGTAGCATGTTCATCTCATTGCATTTAGAAGGCTACTTGCTGTAAATCGCAAACCGGTGCCATATTTGAATCGCTTGCCATTTCCAAACCGTAACTCCGATTCCGGCGTTCTTTATATCGTTTTCAAGCGATTTCATCTCATCTTTCCAGTGGCACACTTGGATTTCCAAGTTGGGGCCAGGTTCATGCATCCCTTGTCAAATCTTGCATATGCATCCCGCATCGCATCCCGCATAGCATATCATCCTTTCCAGTGGCACACTTGGATTTCCAAGTTGGGGCCAGGTTTCTTGGTTATGTGTTGAAGGATGGATACAGCTGGATGTAGGATTTGCTAGATTTGGGTGAGATATTATGCTTCCCCTATATCCCCAACACCTGATTGCATGACCGGAAAGGTTCGGGAGTTTCATAGGTGGGAATTCTAGTAGCTCTAGTTCTTCTTCCATGGATATTGGTTTGAGATTGGGATTTCTTCCCGATTATTCGTTCTTGATCCATACCTTGTTGATTTATTTCTCTACCTAAATTCTACGTGGCTTCTCAATTTATGGATATGTGACCATTTCAAGAGGATGCATTCGTTCATTTTGTTCGGATGTGAAGACTATATGTTGCAATTTTTATTCCGTTGGATTCAGCTTCAATATTTGTCTATCAATGTGCTAATGGATGTCAACCTCTTCAGCATGGCTCCTCCAACGCGCACGACTCCGAATCCTGATCCGCCACCACCTCCCCCTCCTCCGGAGGCATGGAAAGCTGTGATGGCCTCAACCAATGCAAACACACAGTTGATCATGCAAATTCTCCAAGAGCGCAATCAAGGCAACCAAGGGAACCAAGGCAACAATCAGAATCACTTTGCTATACTCAACCAGTTCCTTGCTAATGGGCCAAAGACTTTCAGCAATTGTGTTGAGGCAACCGATGCTGGCGATTGGCTTGTGGATCTGTGCAAGAATTTCGAGTGCAGTAATGTCAGGCCTGAGGACTTTGTCAAGTTCGCTTCCTTCCAACTCAAAGATCAAGCTGCAGAATGGTTCCAGCAGTACAAGGATTCCAGGGGTGGACGTGTTATTACCTGGGATGAATTCCGTTGAGATTTCCGAGCTCATCATATTCCTCAGAGCGTGGTTGAAAGCAAGCATGAGGAATTCCGCAACCTGAAGCAAGGCTCTTTGTCTGTCTATGACTACAACAAGTTGTTCCAGAAGCTCGCCCGCTTTGCTAAGCAGGACGTCCCTGATGAGAAGAGCATGATATATCAGTTCAGGGGTGGTCTCAGAGAAGAAATTCAGCTCGCTCTTGTTCTCTTTGAGCCCTTGAGATACGATGAGTTCTACAACATGGCACTGAAGCAAGAGGCCGCTCAATTGAGGTGTGATGCTTCCAAGAAGCGAGTCAGAGATGTTACTCCTTCTTCCTCTACTCAAGTGGCCAAGCAGCAGAAGTATTGGCTTCCTCCTCCTCCGTTCCGTCAGCCGTATCAGCAGAAGAGCAAAGGTGGCAGTGGTTCTTCCCACCCACCCAACCCTGGCTTTCAGAACAAGACTTCGTCTCAAGCTCCGAGATCGAGTGCTCCGTATCACCGTCCGCTTTCAGAGGTCACGTGCAACAAGTGCCAATAGAAGGGTCACTATGCCAACAAGTGTTTCAACCAGAGGCGTCTTCCTCCTCCTCCTCCTGTCAGATCGGCAAGTACAGCTGTGGTCAAGCATAACCCCAAGCACGCCAAGGTCAATTTGATGAATGCAGCTCAGGCACAGGACTCGTCAGATGTCATCATGGGTAACCTTCCTGTTAATGATATCCCTGCAAAAGTTCTTTTTGACACGGGTGCATCGCATTATTTCATCTCGAGGCCGTTTTCATCTAAGCATGGTTTGGCTTTGCAAATTTTGCCTAGTCCATTAGCAGTTGTATCTCCCGGTAAGCGCATGCATGCTAACTCCATTGCTCCGGATGTTACTATCACTTTGGGAGACGGTTCTTGGTGACTCGGATATTGATCTTATTCTCGGAATGGATTGGCTTTCTAAGCACAAGGCTCAGCTTGATTGTGCAGCCAGGCAGATTCAATTGACTCATTCGTCTGAGGATGTAATTGTGTTTGCCGCTCGTGATGATACTATCCGTCTGTTTTCTCTCAATGAGAAGGGAGAACTCGATGCCATCTCTCAAATTCCAGTCGTTTGCGAATATCAGGACGTCTTTCCAGAAGAGCTTCCAGGAATGCCTCTGCACCGGCCAGTTGAATTCGTCATTGATCTTGAGCCCAGCATGGAACCTGTGTGCAAACGTCCTTACAAGCTCGGACCAGAAGAGTTGAAGGAGCTGAAGAAGCAACTCGATATTCAAGAGAAAATGGGTCTCATCCGGCCTAGTTCTTCTCCGTGGGGTTGTGGTGTTCTTTTTGTGAAGAAGAAGGATGGAACGGACCGGCTTTGTGTTGATTACCGTCCATTGAACAAGAAGACCATCAAGAACAAATACCCACTTCCCAACATCAACGAGCTGTTCGAACAACTCAAAGGTGCCCAAGTATTCTCCAAGCTTGATCTCCGTATGGGTTATCATCATATTCGAATCCGTGAGCAAGATATTCCCAAGACGGCTTTCAGGACAAGGTATGGTTCATATGAATACACTGTCATGTCTTTTGGCCTCGTCAACACTCCTCCGACGTTCTCTCGTCTGATGAACTTCATCTTCAACGCCTACACCAATGACTTCGTTTTGGTCTATCTCGACAACATTCTGGTTTTCTTGAAAAACAAGGAAGATCATGCCAAGCACTTGCGTTTGGTTCTTGATAAGTTGAGGGAACACCAGTTCTACGCCAAGTTCTCCAAGTGTGAATTTTGGCTCGATGAGGTTCTTTATCTTGGTCATATCATCTCTGCCAAGGGCATTGCCATGAATCCTGAGAAGGTGTCTGCAATTGTGAATTGGGAACCTCCTCAGAACGTGAAGCAACTCCGTAGCTTCCTCGGTCTCGCAAGCTACTGTCGAAGATTCGTTGAAAACTTTTCAAAGATCGCGAAGCCTCTCCCTAATCTCCTCCAGATGCATGTCAAGTACGTTTGGTCTCCGGAGTGTGACATTGATTTCAACACCTTGAAAGAGAAATTGATCACTGCTCCAGTTCTGACTCCGCCTGATGAATCCAAGCCGTACGAGGTCTTTTGTGATGCCTCTCTCCAAGGTCTTGGCGCAGTATTGATGCAAGAGAAGAAAGTTGTTGCTTATACTTCTCGCCAGTTGAAGACTAATGAGAAGAACTACCCCACTCATGATCTCGAGTTGGCGGCAGTTGTGCATGCTCTTTTGACTTGGAGACATCTCTTATTGGGAAGAAAAGTGGACATTTTCACTGATCACAAGAGTCTCAAGTACATCTTCACTCAGCCTAATCTCAATCTCAGGCAAACTCGATGGGTCGAAATGATTCAAGAGTATAATCCGAGTATCGAGTATACTCCAGGCAAGGCCAATGTGATTGCTGACGCATTGAACAGGAAAGCTTATTGCAACAGTCTGATTCTTAAGCCTTATCAACCCGAGCTTTGTGAAGCTTTCCGCAAACTTAATCTGGAAGTTGTTCCTCAAGGTTTCCTCGCCAACCTTCAAGTCTCTCCTACCTTGGAAGACCAGATTCGCCAAGCCCAGCTTCTTGATGCTATGGTGAAACAGGTGAAGATTGGGATTGCCAAGAGTCAACCCAAGTACAAGTGCTACCGCCTTGATGACAAGCACACTCTCTTCTTCGAAGATCGTATTGTTGTACCCAAAGGTGACCTCCGTAAAGTGATCATGAACGAGGCTCACAATTCTCTCCTCTCCATCCACCCTGGGAGCACGAAGTTGTATCATGACCTCAAGCAGGCTTATTGGTGGACTCGAATGAAGCGCGAGATTGCTCAATTCGTGAACGAATGTGATGTCTGCAGAAGAGTGAAGGCAGAACACCAATGGCCAGCTGGTCTCCTCCAACCTCTTGCCATTCCAGAATGGAAGTTTGACCACATTGAAATGGACTTCGTGACTGGGTTTCCAAAGTCCAAGCGTGGCAATGATGCTATATTCGTTGTCATTGACAAACTCACTAAAGTGGCTCATTTTCTGCCTATCAAAGAGTCGATCACTGCAGCTCAATTGGCGGAACTCTATACCTCTCGGATTGTCTCTCTGCACGGTATTCCACAAGTGATCTCTTCAGACCGTGGCAGCATCTTTACATCCAAGTTTTGGGATTCTTTTCAGAAGGCCATGGGCACTAACATCCGCTTCAGCACAGCTTTCCATCCTCAAACTAGCGGTCAAGTCGAGCGTGTCAACCAGATTCTTGAAGATATGCTCAGGGCTTGTGTGATCTCCTTTGGCATGAAGTGGGAGGATTGTCTTCCATATTCTGAATTCTCCTACAACAACAGTTTTCAAGCAAGTTCGGGCAAGGCCCCATTTGAAATTCTGTATGGCAGGAAGTGCCGTACCCCTCTCAACTGGTCTGAAACCGGTGAACGTCAGCTTTAGGGTAATGACTTAATCACAGAGGCAGAGGAAATGTGCAAAGTCATTCGTGATAACCTCAAAGCAGCCCAATCCCGCCAGAAGAGCTACTATGATAGTAAGCACCGTGATTTGGCTTTCGAGATCGGAGGTCATGTTTACCTCCGCGTCTCTCCTTTGAAAGGTACTCGTCGCTTCGGTACCAAAGGGAAGCTTGCCCCCAGATACATGGGACCTTTCAAGATTGTCAGCAAGAGAGGCGACCTCGCCTATCAACTCGAGCTTCCTTCAAACTTTGCAAATGTTCATGATGTGTTCCATGTCTCTCAGCTCCGAAAGTGCTTCAAGACTCTTGACCGCACCGTCAACTTCGAGGACATTGAGCTCCAAGAAGATCTCTCATATCGTGAGCACCCAGTGGATATTCTTGAAGAGACTGAACGCAAGACTCGCAACAAGTCAATCAAATTTCTCAAAGTCAAGTGGTCACACCATTCCGACCGTGAAGCTACCTGGGAACGCGAGGATCACCTCTGTTCTGATTACCCGGCGTTCTTTCAGTCCTAGATCTCGGGACGAGATCCTTTCGTAGTGGTGGAGTGTTGTAACACCCCGGATGTAACTTTCCCAATTTGTACTCCAACTCTTGCCGTTTCCGGTGTTAAGTTATTTTATTTTCTCAGGTTAGGGTTTTGTCTCCGTGTGTTGTTGTCATTGTCATGCATCTCATATCATGTCATCATGTGCATTGCATTTGCATACGTGTTCGTCTCATGCGTTCGAGCATTTTCCCCGTTGTCCGTTTTGCATTCCGGTGCTTCGTTCTCCTCCGGTGGCCATTTCTACCTTTCTTTCGTGTGTGGGGATTAAACATTTCCGGATTGGACCAAGACTTGCCAAGCGGCCTTGGTTTACTACCGGTAGACCGCCTGTCAAGTTTCGTACCATTTGGACTTCGTTTGATACTCCAACGGTTAACCGAGGGACCGAAAAGGCCTCGTGTGTGTTGCAGCCCAACACCCCTCCAATTTGGCCCAAAACCCACCTAAGCCTTCTCCATCATCTAGATCGTTCGATCATGATCACGTGGCCGAAAACCGCACCTCATTTGGACTCTCCTAGCTCCCTCTATGCCTATAAATAGATCTCTCCCCGAAATTTCGGATCCCCCTCGTCAAAAACCCTAGATCCACCCCTCGCGCGCCCGGACACGTCCGGCCGTTGCCGGACAAAGTCGCCACCGCCCGCCCGCGCCTATCAGGCGCCGCCACGTGGCACGCCCCCGCCGCCGCCGCTCCGGCCCGGGAGGCCCGAGTCGGGCCCCCGCGAGCCCGTCGCCCGCACCGCCCGTTGGCTTCCTCCTCCGCCGGCCTGCTCCGCCGCCCGCCGCCACCACCTCGTCGCCGGCCGCCGCGCCACCTCACCGCCGCCTCGCCGCCCGACCCCGCCGGTCTGCTCCACCGCCCGCCGCCTCAGCCATCGCCGGCCGCCGCCTCCTCCCAGCGCCCGCGCCCCGCCTCCGGCCAGATCCGGCCGCGGGAGGGCCGGATCCGGCCACCACGTCCTCGTCGCCGGCCGCTACTTCTTCTTCCCCGACAGATCCGGCCGGCTACAGTGCCCCGACTGTGCCTCGGATTCCGTGCAAACCCTAGATCTGAGAGAGGTTGATTTTTTCCACTAAATCCCCGGATTTTCCTAGCCCAAGTGCCCTTGTTCATAGCATCGTATATCCGCATCCGTAGCTCCGTTTTGGGCATATAGCATATCAAAATGTTCATCTCAGAGAGTACATCATTTTATTCTATTGCATCATTTTCATTTGAGTTCATATTGATGCCTGAAATGTTGTTAGAAGAGGGCTACTTGAGATAATTGTCAGATCTGCTACTCCATTTAGCTTTTTGTCATTTTTGCCATGATTAATGTGTGCATGATATGCCCTGATGCTCTACATATGTTTTGTTAAGGGTTTTGTCATATTTCCAGAGGTGCAACCCATGTATTTTTGTGATGTGTGTGGTGACTAGCACAAGCTTGCAAAGTGGTGCACTTGGTAATTCTGATTTCAGGGACTTAGCATTTCCATCTCCTTGAGCTGTTTATCTCATGATGCCATATGTTCATGTTGTTTCCTAGTGATCCGTGCCTCTTTTGAGGATGATCAGTAAGGATGTTTTTTTAATCTTGTAGTGCTCTATCCATCCATGTCTTTGTTTACAATTATGGAGCATCCTAGCTTGAGTCAATCGAGCTCTACTTTTGCTACTTTGTGAATCTGGGAAGATTGTCAACCTGTTTGCAATTTTGCCGATGATGTTGTAGTTGATCCGTGCATGCTATGCTATTGTTCTTGCCATGTGTAGCTTGCATTTTGTGTATTATTTATGGGTGTATGCTTAGATTATCATGACTTGCACCGTAGTGAGTGCATCGAGCTCGTAAACATGCCTACTTGAGTTATATTTCAGCATGTGCCAGTTTTCACTAAGTCTGAAAACTGATTATGTTTTTGCTATGTTCATATGCTTGAAATTGTATTTTCTGATCTCTTTTGGCTCAAGGTCACTAAGGGACTTTTGTTAAGCTCTTTGAGTAGCTCCATGCCATGCTTTACTTTGCCATATTAAGGTCCTGTAGCATGTAGTTTTGTTGCTCCAAAAAGTGCTACCTGATCTGAAATTCCAGACAAGTGTTAATTTCACCAAGTCTGAGATCTGTTTACCGTATGCATTTTTGCCATGCTTGTTTGAACCTGTTAGTGGATGAATTGGCCGTAGCTCAGTGCTAGACTTTTGTTAAGCATCTTGAATGCATCCCTGCCATGTATTTTGTTGTCATGTTTGGGTGCGGTAGCATGTTCATTTCGTTGCATTTAGTTGGCTACTTGCTGTAAATCGCAGACCGGTGTCATATTTGAATCGCTTGCCATTTCCAAACCGTAACTCTGATTCTGGCGTTCTTTATATCGTTTTCAAGCGATTTCATCTCATATTTCAAGTGGCACACTTGGATTCCCAAGTTGAGGCCAGGTTCATGCATTCCTTGTCACATCTTGCATATGCATCCCGCATCGCATCCCGCATAGCATATCATCTTTGCATCATATTGTTTGATCCTTGCACGTGGTTGATTGTGTCCTTGTTGCTTGTTTGTCTTGTTTGGGTAGAGCCGGGAGACGAGTTCGCTAACGAGGAGCCCGTTGAGTTTACTTTCGAGGATCCAGTCAACTCTGACAACTGTGCAGGCAAGATGATCATACCCTCGAAATCACTACTATCTTTGCTATGCTAGTTTGCTCGCTCTTGTGCTATGCCATTGCTACGATGCCTACCACTTTCTTTCAAGCCTTCCAAATTTCCATGTCAAACCTCTAACCCACCATGTCCTAGCAAACCGTTGATTGGCTATGTTACCGCTTTGCTCAGCCCCTCTTATAGCATTGCTAGTTGCAGGTGAAGATTGAAGGCCGTTCCTTGTTGGAGCATTTATTTACTTGTTGGGATATCATTATATTACCTTGTTATCTTAATGCATCTATATACTTGGTAAAGGGTGGAAGGCTCGGCCTCTCGCCTAGTGTTTTGTTCCACTCTTGCCGCCCTAGTTTCCGTCATATCGGTGTTATGTTCCCGGATTTTGCGTTCCTTATGCGGTTGGGTTATAATGGGAACCCCTTGATAGTTCGCCTTGATTAAAGCTTTTCCAGCAATGCCCAACCTTGGTTTTACCATTTTCCTCCTAGCCTCTTTTTCTCTTGGGTTTCCGGAGCCCGAGGGTCATCTTATTTTAGCCCCCCCTAGGCCAGTGCTCCTCTGAGTGTTGGTCCAAACTAGAGTCCTGTGCAGCGCCCCCTCGGGGAAACTCAAGGTTTGGTTTTAGTTGTATGGAGAGCTCATCTGAGTGTGCCCTGAGAACGAGATATGTGCAGCTCCTATCGGGATTTGTCGGCACATTCGGGCGGTGTTGCTGGTCTTGTTTTAACCTGTCGAAGTGTCTTGAATAACCGAGATACCGAGTCTGATCGGAACGTCTTGGGAGGAGGTCTATTCCTTCGTTGACCATGAGAGCTTGTCATGGGCTAAGTTGGGACTCCCCTGCAGGGATTTGAACTTTCGAAAGCCGTGCCCGCGGTTATGGGCAGATGGGAATTTGTTAATGTCTGGTTGTAGATAACTTGAGCCTTAAACTAATTAAAATGAATCAACTAAGTGTGTTACCGTGATGGCCTCTTCTCGGCGGAGTCCGGGAGGTGGACACGGTGTTGGAGTAATGTATGCGCAGGTTGTTCTCTAGTTTCTCACTCGCGCTTTGCCTCCTGTTCTCGCTCTCTTTTGCGTACAGGTTAGCCACCATATTTTGCTAGTCGCTTGCTGCAGCTCCACATATATATTTACCTTTCCTTACCTATAAGCTTAAATAGTCTTGATCGCGAGGGTGCGAGATTGCTGAGTCCCTGTGGCTCACAGATTACTATTACACCAGATGCAGGGCCTGATGATTCCGCTCCAGGTGACGTGCTCGAGCTCAAGTGGGAGTTCGACGAGGACTCTCAATGTTACTATGTTTCCTTTCCTGATGATCAGTAGTGGTGCCGAGTTGGGGGTGATCGGGACCGTGTCGCATGTTGGGTTATCCTTTATTTTGGCGCCGTAGTCGGGCCATGAGTCTTGGTTGATGTAATGTTATTTATGTACTTGATTGACGTGGCGAGTGTCAGCCAACTATGTTATCTCCCCTTTATTATTTATATTACATGGGATGTTGTGAAGATTGCCTAACTTGCGACATATGCCTTCAATGCGATTATGTCTCTAAGTCGTGCCTCGACACGTGGGAGCTATAGTTGCATCGAGGGTGTTACAAGTTGGTAATCAGAGCCTTCCCCGACCTTAGGAGCCCCATTGCTTGATCGTTTTTAGCAGACGAGTTGTGTCTAGAAAAATGTTTTGAGTCATTTAGGAATTATATATCGGAGAGTTTAGGAATTCTTTTTACTTCCCAGTCTCCTCATCGCTCTGGTAAGGCATCCAGACGTAGAGTTTTGACTCTTCTCTTCTCAAATTTCACTAAAAAAAATTTAGGATCACGCGGGTATCTTAGAATCGTTCCGATGGTTTTATGATGAGAACATTGTCTTGGTGCCTCCTGTCTGGGGTTTTGTGGAAGTGTCCCGGGGAGTTGAGCTCTGAGGTGTTGTCATCATAATTTTATCGTTGCAGTTCTGGAATACTTGAGTTTAGTACACCGACATCGAAAATCTCTTCTATGCAGTTCGTTGGTGAGATAACCTCGACGTCACCCAGTACTGGGGCGGGAGTTCGTGAGTATCGCCATAACTTGTATAACGGATGCTTTTCGAAGGTTGAGGTAGATGGTTTCCGAAGTTTTCTTGGTTATGTGTTGAAGGATGGATACAGCTGGATGTAGGATTTGCTAGATTTGGGTGAGATATTATGCTTCCCCTGTATCCCCAACACCTGATTGCATAACCAGAAAGGTTCGGGAGTTTCATAGGTGGGAATTCTTGTAGCTCTAGTTCTTCTTCCACGGATATTGGTTTGAGATTGGGATTTCTTAACGATTATTCGTTCTTGATCCATACCTTGTTGATTTATTTCTCTACCTTAATTCTAAGTGGCTTCTCAATTTATGGATATGTGACCATTTCAAGAGGAATGCATTCGTTCATTTTGTTCGGATGTGAAGACTATATGTTGCAATTTTCATCCCGTTGGATTCAGCTTCAATATTGGTCTATCAATGTGCTAATGGATGTCAACCTCTTCAGGATGGCTCCTCCAACGCGCACGACTCCGAATCCTGATCCGCCACCACCTCCACCTCCTCCGGAGGCATGGCAAGCTGTGATGGCCGCAACCAATGCAAACACACAGTTGATCATGCAAATTCTCCAAGAGCGCAATCAAGGCAACCAAGGGAACCAAGGCAACAATCAGAATCACTTTGCTACACTCAACCAGTTCCTTGCTAACGGGCCAAAGACTTTCAGCAATTGTGTTGAGGCAACCGATGCTGACGATTGGCTTGTGGATTACTGTGAGACACCCTACTCGTTCAAAGAGTGCAGTGTCATCCTCCCCACATGATTCTCAAGAAACAGCAAGGCTAAATGAAGATAGTCAACGTAGCTCTCTAGTTGATCACCGCAATTCCCCCACACCACCATCGCAGGTGCTTGCTCTTACGTGGCAGTGTGATATGTGGTTGCATGTTGCATATGGTGTCTACCTTGTAATGCTTCTAATTAGGGTAAATTGCATCTGCTTAGTTAACACATTATACCTGTGAATATGACATGCCTTCCTGTTTTTGGTACATACTACGTCTTTCTATTAACCATGTTCTTACATCAAACTACTTTTCTTGTGTATCCCTCATCAATGCTCCTAATTTGTTAAATTGCATCTCCTTAGCTTACACATTATACATGTGAATATGACACGCCTTCCCGTTTTTGGTACATACTACATCTGCCTATCACACCATGTTCTTACATCAAACTACTGTCCTTGTGTATCCTGCGTCTATCGCTTATGATGAGACAGTCACGCGCGTGGGTTAATATGAGACGCAATACTCTTATAAAGAATGCAATTTCATCCTCTCCACATGATTCTCAAGAAACAACAAGCCTAATGAAGATATTGAACGTAGCTCTGTACCTGAAGACCGCACTTCCCCTACACCACCATCACAGGTGCTTGCTCTAACTTCGTTGTGTAATATGTGGTTGCATGTTGCATACGGTGTCTAGCTTGTAATGCTTCTAATTAGGGTAAATTGCATATGCTTAGTTTACACACTATACCTGTGAATATGACATGCCTTCCTATTTTTGGTACACACTACATCTATGTGTTAACCTTGTTCTTACATGAAACTACCTCTCCTTTGTATCGTGCATCAATCACTTACGATGAGTCACCTTTATTCATTACATATTGCATATTATTTCTAGCCTGTTGCCATGTATTGCTTCTAATTTGGTCAAATACATTTGTTAGGGCACCCTTTTAATTTGGCAGAGTGATATTGGTTTCATCTTTCATATGGTTTCTAGCTTGCATCGATTCTAACAAGTTCAAGCACCTTGTGCTTAGTTTACACTTTATACATCATACATGTCAATATGTCACGCCGTCTTGTTTTTCATACATATTCCATCCTCCTATCATGTGGCTGCCTTACATGAAAGTAGTGTTCGTCAGTATCATGCATCAATGAGTTCTGAAGAGCAAATTTTATTCCTTTTTCTTGTGGGTTTGACTTGACAAGGCAAAATCAAGAAAGAGGAAGGAAAATAGTAAGGAAGGCGATGATGGTGGTCCTCTACAGCAACGTAAATGGAGCAACTGTACCGATTCTCCTTGTACTGATAGTGCATTACAAGGTCCAAGTCTCCGCTCCCCTACTCCACCATCCAAGGTGCTTACTCTAACTTGGCAGTGTGATATCTGGTTGCATGTTGCATATGGTGTCTAGCTCGTATTGCTCCTAATTAGTGTAAACTGCATCTGCTTAGCTTACACATGATACATGTGAATATGACACGCTTTCCTGTTTTTGGTACATATTATATCTGTCTATCACACCATGTTCTTACATGAAACTACTCTTCTTGTGTATCCTGCATCAGTCACTTATGATTGGACACATTTAAGTTGGCAGTGTGATATTGGTTTGCGTCTTGAATATGATTTCTAGCATATATTGCTTCTAGTTTGATGAACGCCACCTATGACGAGACAATTTTAACTTGGCAGAGTGATATTGATTGCACCTTCCATATGGTGTCTTGCAGTGTTTCTAATTTGTTGAAGTCCCTTCTGCTTAGTTACCACATCATAGGTGTGAATATGTCAAACCGTCCATTTTTTGTACATATTCCATCCTCGTATCATGACTTTGCCTTTCATGAGAGTAGTGTTCGTCAGTATCATGCATGAATGAGTTCTGAAGAGCGAATGATATTCCTTTTTCTTGTCGGTATGACCTCACAATGCAAAATCAATAAAGCTGAAGGAAATTGGCAAGGCATTGGATGATGGTGGTCCTTTTGAGCAACTGAAACACAGGTTCTCTACAGATTCTACTCCGCCATCCTCCCAACAAGATTCGCAAGACAACGCAAGGCTAGACAGTCAACGTAGCTGTGTAGATGATGAGCACATCTCCCCTACTCCACCATCATAGGTGCTTGCTCTAACTTAGCACTATTATATGTGGTTGCATGTTGCGTATGATGTCTAGCTTGTATTGCTTCTAACTTTGTTGAATTTCATCTGCTTACTTTACACATAATGCCTGTGAATATGACATGTGTTCCTGTTTCTACATCAGACTACTATTCTTGCATATCCCGCATCAGTCACTTATGATAAGGCACCTTTAAGTCGCTGATAACCCACAAGTATAGGGGATCGCAACAGTTTTCGAGGGTAGAGTATTCAACCCAAATTTATTGATTCGACACAAGGGGAGCCAAAGAATATTATCAAGTATTAGCAGCTGAGTTGTCAATTCAACCACACTCGGAAACTTAATATTTGCAGCAAAGTGTTTAGTAGCAAAGTAATATGATAGTGGTGATAACGGTAGCAAAAGGTAACAGTAGTAAAAGTAATGTTTTTGGTATTTTGTAGTGATGATAGCAACAGCAACGGAAAAGTAAATAAGCAAAGAACAATATATGGAAAGCTCGTAGGCAATGGATCGGTGATGGAGAATTATGCCGAGTGTGGTTCATCATGTAATAGTCATAACCTAGGGTGACATAGAACTAGCTCCAGTTCATTGATATAATGTAGGCATGTATTTCGAACATAGTCATAGGTGCTTATGGAAAAGAACTTGCATGACATCTTTTGTCCTACACTCCCGTGGCAGCGGGGTCCTTACGGAAACTAAAGGATATTAAGGCCTCCTTTTAATAGAGAACCGGAACAAAGCATTAACACATAGTGAATACATGAACTCCTTAAACTACGGTCATCACCGGTAAGTATCCCAATTATTGTCACTTCGGTGTTAACAGATCATAACACATAATAGGTGACTATGTACTTGCAAGATAGGATCAAGAACACTCATATATGGATGAAAACATAATAGGTTCAGATCTGAAATCATGGCACTTGGGCCCTAGTGACAAGCATTAAGCATAGCAAAGTCATAGCAACATCAATCTCACAACATAGTGGACACTAGGGATCAAACCCTAACAAAACTAACTCAATTACATGATAGATCCCATCCAACCCATCACCTTCCTGCAAGCCTATGATGGAATTACTCACGCACGGCGGTGAGCATCATGAAATTGGTGATGGAGGATGGTTGATGATGACGATGGCGACGGATTCCCCTCTCTGGAGCCCCGAACGGACTCCAGATCAGCCCTCCCGAGAGGTTTTAGGGCTTGGCGGCGGCTCCGTATCGTAAAACGCGATGATTTCTTCTCTCTGATTTTTTTCTCCCCGAAACTTAATATATTGAGGTGGAGTTGGAGTCGGAGAGGCAATAGGGGGCCCACCAGGTAGGGGGGCGCGCCCTAGGGGGGCAGGCACGCCCCCCACCCTCGTGTCAAGGTGGTGGCCCCCCTGGCCTTCATCTTTGGCAGGTATTTTTCTTATTTTCTGAAAAGTGTCTCCGTGAAGTTTCGAGTCATTCCGAGAACGTTTTCTCCTGCACATAAATAACACCATGGTAATTCTGCTAAAAACAGCGTCAGTCCGGGTTAGTTCCATTCAAATCATGTAAGTTAGAGTCCAAAACAAGGGCAAAAGTGTTTGGAAAAGTAGATACGTTGGAGACGTATCAACTCCCCCAAGCTTAAACCTTTGCTTGTCCTCAAGCAATTCAGTTGACAAACTGAAAGTGATAAAGAAAAACTTTTACAAACTCTGTTTGCTCTTTTGTTGTAAATATGTAAAGCCAGCATTCAAGTTTTCAGCAAAGATTATAACTAACCACATTTGCAATAACGCATAGGTCTCAAGTTTACTCATATCAATAGCATAATCAACTAGCGAGCCATAATAATAAATCTCGGATGACAACACTTTCTCGAAACAATCATAATATGATATAACAAGATGGTATCTCGCTAGCCCTTTCTGAGACCGCAAAACATAAATGCAGAGCACCTTTAAAGACCAAGGACTGACTAGACATTGTAATTCATGGTAAAAGAGATCCAGTCAAGTCATACTCAATGTAAACTAACAGTAATGGATGCAAATGACAGCGGTGCTCTCCAACTGGTGCTTTTTAATAAGAGGATGATGACTCAGCATAAAACTAAATAGATAGGCCATTCGCAGAGGGAAGCAGGGATTTGTAGAGGTGCCAGAGCTCAGTTTTGAAACAGAGGTGAAAAATATTTTGAGCGGTATACTTTCATTGTCAACATAACAACCAAGAAATGGCGATATCTTCCATGCTACACACATTATAGGCGGTTCCCAAACAGAATGGTAAAGTTTATACTCCCCCTTCCACCACAAGCATCAATCCATGGCTTGCTCAAAACAACGAGTGCCTCCAACTAACAAGAGTCCCTGGGGGAGTTTTGTTTGCAATTATTTTGATTTAGTTTGCATAAAGCATGGGACCAGGCATCCCGGTGACCAGCCATTTATCTCATGAGTGAGGAGCGGAGTCCACTCCTC
Organism: Triticum urartu; assembly: GCF_003073215.2. Taxonomy (NCBI): domain Eukaryota; kingdom Viridiplantae; phylum Streptophyta; class Magnoliopsida; order Poales; family Poaceae; genus Triticum; species Triticum urartu. The sequence goes on along the minus strand of NC_053023.1, from coordinate 572,907,516 downwards.
TTGAGAATAACCCGCCTAACATGGAAGATACATACAGCCCTAGTTGATACATGAGCTATTCGAGCATACAAAATAGGATATTTATTCGAAGGTTTAGAGTTTGGCACATACAAATTTACTTGGAATGGCAGGTGGATACCGTATATAGGTAGGTATAGTGGACTCATGTGGAATAACTTTGGGGTTTAAGGGATTGGATGCACAAGAAGTATTCCCGCTTAGTACAGGTGAAGGCTAGCAAAAGACTGGGAAGAGACCAGCTAGAGAGCGACAACAGTCATGAACATGCATTAAAATTAATCGACACCGAATGCAAGCATGAGTAGGATATAATCCACCATGAACATAAATATCGTGAAGGCTATGTTGATTTTGTTTCAACTACATGCGTGAACATGTGCCAAGTCAAGTCACTTAAATCATTCAGAGGAGGATACTACCCTATCATACCACATCATAACCATTTTAATAGCATGTTGGCACGCAAGGTAAACCATTATAACTCATAGCTAATCAAGCATGGCATAAGAAACTATGATCTCTAGTTGTCATTGCAAACATTTTTATTCATAATAGGCTGAATCAGGAACGATGAACTAATCATATTTACAAAAACAAAAGAGGTCGATTTCATACCAGCTTTTCTCATCTTAGTCAGTCCATCATATATCGTCATAATTGCCTTTCACTTGTACGGCTGAATAGTGTGAATAATAATAATAGTGCACGTGTATTGGACTAAGCTGGAATCTGCAAGCATTCAATAAACAGGAGAAGACAAGGCAATATGGGCTCTTTTGTCAGATAAACAATATTGCATATAAGAGCCACTTCAACAATTTAATTATGGTATTCTCCTATCGACCCCCAAAGAAAAGAAAAGAAATAAAACTATTTACATGGGAGAGCTCCCAACAAGCGAAAGAAGAACAAGAAATATTTTTTGGGTTTTCTTTTTAATTACTACTACAAGCATGGAAATTAAAACTAGCTAAAAGCTACAACTAATTTTTTTGGTTTTTCTTAAGGTTTATTAAACACACAAGAAGAAAGCATAAAAAGGAAATAAACTAGCATGGATGATACAAATGAAAAATTATGAGCACCGACATCTAGCAATGAGTGTGTGAACATAAATGTAATGTCGGTGGGAAATACGTACTCCCCCAAGCTTAGGATTTTGGACTAAGTTGGTCTATGGCCACGGCTGGCCTGGCGGATATCCATAATAGTAGCTGGGGTCGTACTGCGATGCAGCAGCTATCGCATGCTGAGATGCAGCATGGCAACGAGCGGCCTCCTCTCTCCTCTCATACTCATCTGCCTCCTCTCTGGTAATAGTATATCCTCCTCTTGCCTGATAATCAAAGAAGGTAGGAGCAGGGAGAGTAATACGGACATCACAACATCTGTCAAAGACTAGTCGGTACTGGAGAGGTGATTCATTCCTCTCAACAAACTGGTGGTGAACCATAGCATTAAAATCTAGATAAGCAGGTGGTAATTCAATATCATCTTCACGTATATCTATACCAAGAAAATTAGCTATGCGGGTTGCATAAATTCCACCAAAGAAATCTCCATTACGTCTATTAAGATGCAACCTACGTGCAACAATGGCTCCCAAATTATATGATTTGTCTCCTAACACAGCACTCCTAAGGATACTGAGGTCGGGGACACACATGTGACATGCCTCATCCTTACCATTGATGCATCTACCTATGAAGAGAGCAAAATAATGTATAGCAGGAGAGTGAATGCTCCCTATGGTAGCCTGTCTAATATCTCTAGATTCTCCCACAGTTATGCTAGCAAGAAAATCTCTAAATTCAGATTTGCGAGGATCCCTTATACTACCCCATTGTGGAAGTTTGCATGCAGTGGTAAAATCCTCTAAGTCCATAGTGTAAGATTTATCATAAAGATCAAACAGGACAATTGGAGAATTACGTGAAGTTGAAAATTCAAACCTCCTCACAAAGGAACTAGTGATAGTGTGATACTGGCTGCACTTCTCTTCCTCGAATCTCACAAGATCAGTGTTACGCAAATATGCGTTAAATTCTTCCTTAATTCCCGCTCGGTCCATAAAGTTCTTAGAAGGCCATTCACAAGGACGCATTGGAGCGTCTCTTGGTGGCTCTTCATCAGCATCGCGCATTGCAAGCCTGGGTCCTTGCTTCCTTGAAGAATCACCTTGGAACATTTTCCTAAGCATTTTTCTTCCTCTGAAAAATTCTGAAAATTAACTTCAAAATAAAAGTAAACCAAACTCAATAATATTGATAGTAACTACTCCTACAAGTGCCTAGGGCCTATATCATGCATCAAAACTACTTTTGACCATATAAATTTGACATGCAAGCTCTATAACAGGGTCACCTAAGCAGAAAAAATTTGCAATGAATAAAGCACTAGAACAAAAACTAATTGGACCAATGGGGGAGTCACATACCAAGGAACAATCTCCCCAAGCAGTTTTGTGAGAGGTGCTTTGAGCAAGGAGATCGAAAATGGCAGCAAAACGATCTTGGACTCGGGTTTGAGCTGGTTATTCGTGTTTGGGGGAGGAAGAAGGAGTGTATGGGTGAAAGGATAAGTGGAGGAGGGCCACCGTGGGCCCACAAGGCAGGGGGCGTGCCCTCCACCCTCGTGGGCAGGTGGTTGCCCCCCTGGTGTGTTCTTAGTTCCATAAATCCTCAAATATTCTAGAAAAAATCATATTTAATTTTCAGGGCATTTGGAGAACTTTTATTCTCGAGGTATTTTTATATTGCACGGATAATAAGATAACAGACATACAAATATTTATTTTTATTTTATTTAATATAAATAACAGAAAGTAAAAGTGGAGTACAGAAGGTTGTGCCTTCTAGTTTCATCAATCTCGTGGTCATCAAAAGGAATCCACTAACAAGGTTGATCAATTCTTGTTAACGAACTCATTCCGAATAACATGGAACCGGAGAAATTTCGAATAACACTATGTTACCTCAACAGGGATATGCACATCCCCAATAACAAGAATATCATATTTCTTCTTGACAGTAGGAAGAGGAAATTCAAAACCTCCAAATATAATCGATGGAATTTTTCCAATAGAGTTGATACTATGAACTTGAGGTTGTTTCCTCGGAAAGTGTACCGTGTGCTCATTACCATTAACATGAAAAGTGACATTGCCTTTAGTGCAATCAATAACAGCCCCTGCAGTATTCAAAAAGGGTCTTCCAAGAATAATAGACATACTATCATCCTCGGGAATATCAAGAATAACAAAGTCCGTTAAAATAGTAACATTTGCAACTACAACAGGCACATCCTCACAAATACCGACAGGTATAGCAGTTGATTTATCAGCCATTTGCAAAGATATTTCAGTAGGTGTCAACTTATTCAAATCTAGTCTACGATATAAAGAGAGAGCATAACACTAACACCGGCTCCAAGATCACATAAAGCAATTTTAACATAGTTTCTTTTAATGGAGCATGGTATAGTGAGTACTCCTGGATCTCCAAGTTTCTTTGGTATTCCACCCTTAAAAGTATAATTAGCAAGCATGGTGGAAATTTCAGCTTCCGGTCTCTTTCTTTTATTTGTAATAATATCTTTCATGTACTTAGCATAAGGATTTGTTTTGAGCATATCAGTTAATCGCATACGCAAAAAGATTGGTCTAATCATTTCAGCAAAGCGCTCAAAATCCTCATCATCCTTTTTCTTGGATGGTTTGGGAGGAAATGGCATGGGTTTCTGAACCCAAGGATCTCTTTCTTTACCGTGTTTCCTAGCAACGAAGTCTTTCTTATCATAACGTTGATTCTTTGATTGTGGGTTATCAAGATCAACAGCAGGTTCAATTTCTATATCATTATCATTACTGGGTTGAGCATCATCATGAACATTATTATTGACATTATCACTAATTTCAGTTTCATTACCAGGTTGTGTTTCAGCATCAGAAATAGAAATATCATTTGGATTCTTAGGTGCTTCAACAATAGGATCACTAGAAGCATGCAAAGTCCTATCATTTTTCTTTTTCTTCTTTTTAGAATAACTAGGTGCATCTAAATTATTTCTTTGAGAATCTTGCTCAATTCTCTTAGGATGGCCTTCAGGATACAAAGGTTCCTGAGTCATTCTACCACCTATTGTCATAACTCTAACATCATTATCATTAGTCTTATTATTCAATTCATTGAGCAAATCATTTTGAGCTTTAAGTACTTGTTCTACTTGAGTGGTAACCATAGAAGCATGTTTACTAATAAGTTTAAGTTCACCTTTGACATTAGCCATATAATCACCTAAGTGTCCAATCATATTTGAATTGTATTTTAATTGTCTACCAAAATAAGCATTAAAGTCTTCTTGCTTAGCCATAAATTTATCAAACTCATCTAAGCATGGGCTAGCAATTTTAGTAAATGGGATTACAGCTTTATCATATCTATAGAGAGAATTTACCTTTACTACCTGTGTTGGGTTATCAAGACCATGAATTTCTTTAATAGGTAAAGGATTTGGATTATATGTTTCTTCAACAAGCGGTAAACTAAGACCATGTATTTCTTCAATAGGAGGTAAATTCTTAACATCTTCAGCTTTAATACCCTTTTCTTTCATAGATTTCTTTGCCTCTTGCATATCTTCCGGACTGAGAAATAGAATACCCCTCTTCTTCGGAGTTGGTTTAGGAATAGGCTTAGGAATTGGCTCTGAAGGTGTCAATTATTTTCATTTGTCAACATATTATTCAATAGAATTTTAGCTTCATCCGGTGTTCTTTCCCTGAAAACAGAACTAGCACAACTATCCAGGTAATCTCTGCAGGCATCAGTTAGTCCATTATAAAAGATATAAAGTATTTCATTTTTCTTCAGAGGATGATTAGGCAAAGCATTAAGTAATTGGATAGGCCTCCCCAAGCTTGTGGGAGACTCTCTTCTTCAATTTGCACAAAATTATATATATCCCTTAAAGCAGCTTGTTTCTTATGAGCAGGGAAATATTTAGCAGAGAAGTAATAAATCATATCCTAGGGACTACGCACACAACCAGGATCAAGAGAATTAAACCATATATTAGCATCACCCTTTAATGAGAACGGAAATATTTTAAGGATTTAAAAGTAGCGAGTTCTCTCATCTTTAGTGAATAGGGTGGCTATATCATTCAATTTAGTAAGATGTGCCACAACAGTATCAGATTCATAACCATGAAAAGGATCAGATTCAACCAAAGTAATTATATCAGGATCAACAGAGAATTCATAATCCTTATCAGTAACAAAGATAGGTGAAGTAGCAAAAGCAGGGTCAGGTTTCATTCTAGCATTTAAAGATTGCTTACTCCATTTAGCTAATAATCTTTTGAGTTCAGTTCTATTTCTGCAAGCTAAAATAGCTAAAGAAGCATCTTGATCAAAAACATAACCCTTAGGAAATGGCAAGTGGTTCTTCATCATCACTTTCATCAGTATCATCAGATTCAATATTTTCAATTTCTCCAGCCCTAGCAAGTTGTTCATCAAGAAAAGCACTAAGTGGCATAGTAGTATCAGGCATAGAGGTAGTTTCATCATAAGTATCATGCATAGCAGAAGTGGCATCATCAATAACATGCGACATATCAGAACGAATAGCAGAAGCAGGTGTAGGTGTCGCAAGCTTACTCAAAACAGAAGGTGAATCATGTGCAGAGCTAGATGGCAGTTCCACCTCCCCTCATAGTTGAGGGATAGATCTTGGTTTTTGGATATCTCAAGTTCTTCATAATGATAAGCAGATATATATCCCAAGTGACTCAAAAAATAGAGCTATGCTCCCTGGCAACAGCGCCAGAAAATAGTCTTGATAACCCACAAGTATAGGGGATCGCAACCGTTTTCGAGGGTAGAGTATTCAACCCAAATTTATTGATTCGACACAAGGGGAGCCAAAGAATATTCTCAAGTATTAGCAGTTGAGTTGTCAATTCAACCACACATGGAAACTTAATATCTGCAGCAAAGTGTTTAGTAGCAAAGTAATATGATAGTGGTGATAACGGTAGCAAAAGGTAACAGTAGTAAATGTAATGTTTTTGGTATTTTTGTAGTGATGATAGCAACAGCAATGGAAAAGTAAATAAGCGAAGAACAATATATGGAAAGCTCGTAGGCAATGGATCGGTGATGGAGAATTATGCCGGATGCGGTTCATCATGTAACAATCATAACGTAGGGTGACACAAAACTAGCTCCAGTTCATTGATATAATGTAGGCATGTGTTCCGAACATAGTCATACGTGCTTATGGAAAAGAACTTGCATGACATCTTTTGTCCTACCCTCCCGTGGCAGCGGGGTCCTTATGGAAACTAAGGGATATTAAGGCCTCCTTTTAATAGAGAACTGGAACAAAGCATTAACACATAGTGAATACATGAACTCCTCAAACTACGGTCATCACCGGTAAGTATCCCGATTATTGTCACTTCGGGGTTAACGGATCATAACACATAATAGGTGACTATAGACTTGCAAGATAGGAACAAGAACACTCATATATTGATGAAAACATAATAGGTTCAGATCTAAAATCATGGCACTCGGGCCCTAGTGACAAGCATTAAGCATAACAAAGTCATAGCAAGATCAATCTCAGAACATAGTGGACACTAGGGATCAAACCCTAACATAACTAACTCGATTACATGATAGATCCCATACGCCATGGGCGCCTACCCATGCGCTCGGCCGATATCTATCCCACCCACATTTGGGACACCTGACATGACTGTCCTACCCCCAACCCGCAATATGTCCGAAATTTTAGATGGGGGCAAAGTTTGTAACTTTACCCAAATTTCAAACAAGCGCGTCTCAAACCGAAACATTGTTCCCCCTTAGTTCCCCGCCTCCCTCCATTTCCCCATTCATACTCCATGTGTCGTGGGTTTGTCACGGCAGATGTCCTTGTGAAAGGACTTAGTCGTGGAGCCATCGCAACGGGTTAGCTTAAAGGGGTTGAACCAGACAAGGGGACACGGGGAGCTATACTAGTTCGGCCCCTTCGATGAAGGTAAAAGCCTACGTCTAGTTGTGATTGGTATTGCTAGGGTTTCGAAGGCCAGGGAGCGAATCCGCTTTGTCTGGCTCTCGAGTTGTTGTCTAACTCTCTAAACCGCTGCCGGGTCGTCCCTTTATATACATAGGTTGACACCCGCCGGTTTACCGAGTCCCAAAGCCGGATCATAAACGTGTCCGGTTCGATCTCTATCCTTCCTATCTTACAATGCAATTTACATAACAAGGTCGGTTTACATCTACAGGCCTTAACTCGCCTCTGGGCCTTGGGCCTTCATAAAGCGCCATCATTCTTATGTCTTCATGGGCTTCTAATCTTCATAAGGTTAATCCGGTTACCCCTGGCCGGTTTACGTCCAGTAGTAATATCCCCAACACCGTGGGTGCGAAAACGCCCTCTCCACCAGTCGCGAAACCCCAGCCTCCTCCATCCTCCACCCCATAGAGGCCAATCCACCGCCGCCCTCCTCCCATTGAGGCTGAAGATTCTCTTCATTAATGCATATCCAGTCATCGAGGTGACATCATTATTAACTATCCATTTTTGAGCTCCTCGATTCCCGCACTTGTCGCTTTATCGCTTCGCCTTATAAATAGGGCCACGGGTCTTTATTATTTTTCCCCTTCATCTCCTTCGCTTCTTCCTCCTCGCGACCTCTCTGCCCCTGAGCGCCGCCACCGTCACCGAGCTTCTCTTCTGCCTCGACCAAGGCCGCTGCATCAACCTGACCGTTACCAGAAAACCGCGGCGTTCCTCAGTTGCTTCAACAATCACGGTAAGTCTTTTTCTTTCCCCCCTTGTAGATCTGTCTAGGGTTTCCTTGTTCTTCGCAGTTCTCTGAAGTTCATTAGTGTTTCGGTGTTGTTCTTCCCTGTTCCTCCTTAGTCTATAGATGGACACTTCATGCATGACGTATCTCTTGCCGTGGCAAATCTTCTGTTACCACCACAAACCCTTATGCGCAAAAAAACAGATCTAGTCCTTCATAAACTGTTTCGAGTCCTACTCTTTTTAGGTCAGAATATTTTTGCTTTTCTGTCTTTGATAGATCCAAAATTCCCATGTGATCCTGTGAAACTTGTTTTTCCTTACTTAGCCCTTTTCGCCTTAGATCTGTATCCTCTGTAGGCAGTTTACCTTTGCAAAAACAATCTATCTCATACCATTAGTCCCCTAGTAAATCGGCAAACCTTCTTTATGTTGATTGTAATAATCCAGTTTAACAACACATGCATGCCCTTGATATGATCTTGCCATTCGCTATTGTATTCGTCTCCGGTTTACGCAGTTTCACATACCTGTATATCTTTATTCCACTGCATCTTGTATACCACCGTGAATAATTTGCAAACCGGCATTTCTTTTCCAGCTTTTTGTTTGACAATGGCCAAATAGTTTGCCACTTGCAATTGGGCTCGTTCCCGGGTCACCGAGGAACAGTTGAACGGGACGGTCAGCATTGGCACCTTGCCTAAGAAAACTGAAATTCAATGGCGAGTTCCAGGAACAGAAAATCCTCCAACCCCAAGGCAGGGCGAGGTTGTGGTCTTTGTCGACCACATAGGCCGTGGTTTCAAACCGCCAGGGTCAAAGTTCTACCGAGATGTGCTTTCCAGTTTCCAACTCCATCCTCAAGATATCGGACCCAACTCGGTGTCCAATCTATGCAACTTCCAGGCCTTCTGTGAAGTGTACCTGCAAGAAGAGCCCACTGCTGAGCTGTTCCGGGACTTTTTTCATCTAAACCGGTGCACAGAGTTTGTAAATGGCCCCAATACTGAGCTTGGTGGTGTCTCAATTCAAAAGCAGAAGGATGTTGAATTCCCTCATGCCAAACTGCACAGCCACCCTAAGGAATGGAACCAGACTTGGTTTTACTGTAGAGACACTTCTCCTGAAGATGAAAATCCCCTTCCAGGCTACCGTGATCACCGGCTTTCCAACACCCATCCTATGCCGCAACGCTTAAGTTCTGCAGAACGGGCCAAGTATGCCCCTCAACTCGCCAAGCTCCGGGCTTTTATGGCCAACGGTTTAACATGCGTTGATTTCGTGCGCTGTTGGATATCTTGGAGCATCTTGCCGCTAATCCGGTGCCCCGGTTTAATGTGTGAGTACATCGGTGATGTTGAAGACCCTCAACGCCATATCAACATTCAGGTGACCGATGAAGAGGTCACTAAAAGCGTAAAGAAAATTTGGAATGAATCGGAATTAGTCTGTAGTCAAACCGGCTTAAACCCCTTCTATACCAAGAACAAACCGCCTGCTGTAAGCACTATACTTCCTTTTCATCTTTGATGTCTTTAACTTGTTTCAACTTGTAATCCTTCTTCTGTTTATGTATGAATAGGGTGATGATCCCTTTTGGAAACGGAAATCCATAGAGAAAGCAGTGAAGCCAACTGGGGATAAAGCGGTCAAACCATCTCGTTCCAAGACCAAAGCCATCAAGCGGACCTCAAAGCGGAAAATGGCTGACCCGATCAACATGGAACTTGATGACAATGCTGATGATCCGGAAGTTGAGGTAGAACTTGACTCACTTGGCTCCCTTTTCATGCACCTCATTAAAATGATCTTTATCAGGAGGACATAGAAGGCATCCAAGCTGATGATGTAGAGGTAATTACCCTTTCCTCCGGTTCAGACTCTATGCCAACACAAAAAGCCCGTCAAGCAGTACGGAAAGTAAGCTTTTCTCATCCTCTTGATTACTTGGACCCAACATTTATTTTGAAGACACAGCAGCATGAAGCTCGCCGGATAACCCGGCACAGTGGCCAAAAGGTCACTTCGGCCAGTTTACCTGATACCCCGGCTCGAAAGCGCTAGTCTGAGGTCTCTTCCACTTCTGACCATTCTTATCCCAAGGCAGGTTATTTCAGACAACCTCTTAATCCGTCCGATTCAAATTATCAGGTGACACCTCCCTCATCCTCTAGCGAGTCAACAGCAACCCAGCTCCCTCCTCTAAAAACTTTGGCTGGGTATGTTTTCAAACTCTTTCTTCCAATGCGTTACAAATCTTGAATAAGATGCTAACCCTCTTTTAATTTATTTGCAGAGCCAAAGCCAGACCCAGCAAGAAAGCTCGGGCCAACAATCCACCAGAAGACCAGGCAATTTTTGAAGAAGAACAGAGAGGTGAACCGGACCAAACTCGTGAACCGGAGGGTCCTCATCCTGAAACCGCCGCTGATGAACCGCCCCTTCAAGATCGTAATATTGATGAACCACCAGAAGCTGACCCTGTCGTGCCTGACACCGAACCGGCAGCTCCAAACCGGGCTAGTCCAATGAGAGATACTGAAACTCCGTCATCACCCGCAAAAACCACTGAAGGCCAAGGAGATGATGTTATTGTTACTGGTATGGGCCACAGCTCTCCTGGCCATCCCGTAATTTTGGCCCAACATAGTGCCAAAGAAGAGCGTGCTGCTAGGGAGAAGGGCAAATGGAGTACTGACTTATCAAGTTATGCCCATCTCAACGCTGAAGAGCTTCACTCCAGTTTCTTAAACCGTCTGCACTCAAACCATGACTATGAAGCCGGTTAGGTGAATTTGATGGAGGAATGCTATGAGGTATTTTCATCTCCCTTTATTTCTTGATTCCAAAGTTTGAAATGCCAGCCCAAGTAGCCCCCAAGGGCTATTTTATGATGTTAATCATGAACCGGGTCTTTGTAATACTTTAAGTCTCTCCCACTGATCCTCAAAATATTAGGTCCTTAGTGAAAACCAAGGTCGATACTTTACCAATGTAATGATACAGCTTTCCTCAGCATAGCCCCCAAAGGCCGGTTTAGCTTTTGCAAGGTAATCCGGGTTTTAATCCATCCGTCCGTTTTGAACAGATGTACATTAGCCCCCAAGTGTCAAGGATAATGCTTGCATTGTTCTGGAGACTTTATAAAAGATGTAATGAATCAGAGCAAATAGGCATTGGCCCCCAAGTACGAAGTGTATAACTTGTTATACGCTTTGTACTTTAGAAAATACATATCATGTTATTTGACATTTCTTCATTGTTGTAGGCCGAACTAAGCAATAGAGATGCCCGGACTGCTGATTTGCAAGAAAATGTGAAGTCTCAACAAGCAGAAGCTGCAAAAGCTAAAGAGGAGCTGACCAAAGCCCTGGCAGCGATGGAAAAGCTGAAAGAGTCTTTTAATAAAGATCATGCGGACTGGGAAACCGAGAAAGCCAGTTTAACCAAAAGAGCTGAAGATGCTGAAGCGGCCCTGAAACCAGTTGTGGATGAACTAACTGGGTTGAAACAGCAAATAAACGCCATGACTTCCGCTATCTTTGGTAAGTATCTCTTTATGCAGTTTGGCCAATTCATGAAACCTTATCCTTGACCAGAACGCTGACTTTAAACCGTAACAGGCATTCGTATTGCTCATCTGGGCACAGATATGCGGATGAAGCTCAAAGCGGATTACACCCTTATTGAACAGCTGTACTCTGGGTCCCAGCGTGCGATTTGTACTGCGGCTTACAATAAACCGGCACCATCACTAATAAAGGAAACTATTGAGAAGTTGGCCATGTTACCAGCCCGGATTACTGAACTAAACAAGGCAGCTGCAAGAGCAGTAGCATTAACCGCACTAATCAGAGCCAAGGCATGGATTCTAGATCTTGAAGCGGAGGACATCATCAAAGGATATCCAGGTGTGAAAGAGGATGGTTCAAACTTCGACAATGATGACCTCTGAAGGCTGACCAAAGAAATGTGGCCAATAGCTAGCAAGCTGGCAGAGGACACAGACTTGTCTCATTTCCTACCGGCTTATGATGCTGAAGGGAAGAGACAGCCTGCCGAAATCCATGAAGTCGAAGAACTTGTACCTCCAATTCATAAGCATACCTACGCTCCTGATATTAACCATTCCAGCCTTATCCATGAAGAGGTTGTGTTTCAAGCGTTAACTAGAATCGATTGGTCGACGGTTGATTTCCAGCGTCTGGGAAGGGATGAAGAAGAGGTGATTGCACCAACTAACCCTCAACCATCAAACCATCCAGACGAAGCATCTTAAATCGGCCGCCGGTTTACCAGCTACTGTGTGCCAATGCTTAAAACCAACTATTCAATTGGAGCCGTTTGAAAGCTTCATGTAATAGGATAGCAAAAACTCCTTTATCTTTCATGCCATCGAGCATATGTTGTGACGCTTTGACAACGTGAAAGCTTGCTCCACCTTTTGGGATCTATTTATGCTTAACCCATATGAATTGTGTTCCTGGATACAAGAATGTGAAATGTGTCCTAGTGGTTTACCACTGGACGGGTCATGATGCCCAAGAATAGACAATACTTGGATGGATAATCAAAGTTTGTATATAAAAATAACATATGTAACATACCTCGTTGGTTGACCAACTGCTTGTATAGTAAAGGTGTAAACACCAATCCGGAGCAGTGATAACTCCGTCCTTAATTCACCGGATTATGATAATAAACCGTACCGGTATATAATAAACACCGATTTTTCCTTATAACACTGGCGACTTGTTAGTCAAAACTAGACCGGGGTAATGAACACCGGTTTATAACTGATCATGTACTGACAACTTGTAGTTGAGAGCCAAGCTGGGTCAAGGACACCGGTTTATCAGAAGACATTATGAACCTCTATAACGTCAATTTTTTTTAACAAATAAGAGTCAAAAAAGAAATATGCAAGGCTTTTTACGAGCTGCCAGGCTCCAAATCGAGGCTTTTCATGGGTTGCCAGGCCTCTGAGTTAAACCATTTGACAAAGCCTTTTAAGATGGGCCTCCAATTAACCAATCGTCATTTTAACTTTGACAAGTTCAGGGTCTTATATAAGGTTGACTTGTCAAATGTTTGGCGGGTCATACCAGGATTACCTAGATAGGAGTGGCTTACTTGATGAAGGCAGGTTAACCCGGGGTTTTAGGTGAATACACCAGGCTTCCAAGTCGTGTCTTGATAGCCAATTTCAAGGGTCCTTTCAAACTCTTTGTTGCTTTGCACAAAAATCCCCCAAGTAACTTTGTGAGATGTGCTTAGTGGGTGCCCATGTTTGAGTTTGTGCTTTGTGCAACACTCTCTTTGGCCCCACATAATTTCCTTTGTGGCTAAACACCTATTAAGAGGTGTAGCTATGGTGTGATAACAACCAAGCCCCCTAGTGATATCCCTTTGTAGTTTCAAACTGATCAAGAGGTGTAGCTATGGTTCAGATAGGACCAAGCCCCCTAGTGATTTTCTTTATATTCATGCGGCTGCAGAGACCGGTTTAACAAAAAGCCCCGCTTTGTCAGTAGAAACTCTTGTAAGCACACACATGATGTAAAAAGAACAGATACCCCACTTTAATGGAGGCTCCGGTTTATTATATAATATATACACTGTCATAAATATGTACATATGAAGAGCCTATGGCTCAAGTATAGTAAGGCTGAAGAAGAGCTATGTTCCATGGCCGCTTGGTCTCCTCCTCCGATTGACATGAGTCTTTGTGCTCTCGAACATCAATGAGGTAGTATGACCCATTGTGCAGATTCTTCCTGGCCACAAAAGGACCTTCCCAAGGTGGGGATAACTTATGCATATCAGTTTGATCCTAGATGAGTCGGAGCACCAAATCACCCTCTTGAAAGGTTCTGGTCTTAACCCGACGGCTGTGATAACGTCGGAGATCTTGTTGATAAATCACCGAACGTGCTGCTGCAAGATCACACTCCTCATCTAACAGGTCCAGAGAATCCTGGTGAGCTGTCTTGTTATCCGCTTCAACGTAAGCTGCCACATGGGGCGAGTCATGACGGATGTCACTAGGGAGAACCGCCTCTGCTCCATAAACCATGAAAAAAGGTGTGTAACCCGTCGATCTGTTAGGCGTGGTGTTGATGCTCCATAACAAAGAAGGCAATTCCTCCACCCAACAACCCGGTGTCCACTTCAAAGGAACCATAAGCCGGGGTTTAATACCTCTCAAAATTTCTTGATTTGCCCTCTCTGCTTGACCATTAGATTGGGGGTGAGCCACCGATGCTATATCAAGCCGGATGTGCTCACGTTGGCAGAATTCCTCCATCTCTCCCTTTGACAGATTAGTACCATTATCAGTTATAATACTGTGTGGAAAGCCAAACCGGAATATCACCTTTTTGATGAATTGAACCGCCGTGGCCGCATCACACTTACTGATTGGCTCTGCTTCCACCCATTTGGTGAATTTATCAACTGCCACTAACAAGTGGGTCTTTTTGTCCTTGGATCGCTTGAAGGGTCCAACCATATCGAGCCCCCAATTCGTAAACGGCCAAGTTATTGGAATCATCCTCAACTCCTGAGCTGGAATGTGGGCACGACGTGCGAATTTTTGACAACCGTCACATCTCTTGACCAAATCCTCTGCATCATCATGAGATGTTAACTAGTAAAAACCGTGGCGAAAAGCTTTAGCAACCAAAGACTTTGAACCGGCGTGGTGACCACAATCCTCTTCATGGATTTCTCACAAAATCTTACAACCCTCTTGAGGAGAGACACAACGCTGGATTGCTCCTGAAATGCTATAACGATGTAACTCCCTGTTGAGTATGGTCATGGACTTGGAACGCCGGATTATCTGTCGGGCCAAGGTTTCATCGTCGGTAACTCGCCCCGGTTCATGTAAGACAGATACGGGATTGTCCAATCCGGTATGACATGCAAAGCTGCCACCAATTGAGCCTCTGGATCAGGAATAGCCAACTCTTCCTCTGTTGGTACCTTGACTGACGGATTATGCAATACGTCAAGAAAGACATTTGGTGGAACCGGTTTACGCTGAGAACCAAGGCGACTTAAAGCGTCCTCCGCTTCATTCTTTCGCCTGTCTATATGGTCCACCTGATAACCCTTGAAGTGACCAGCCACTGTATCCACCTCTCGCCGATATGCAGCCATGAGTGGGTCTTTAGAATCCCAAGTACCAGACACCTGTTGAGCCACCAGATCTGAATCCATGAAGCACTTAACCCGGCTTAAGTTCATCTCCTTAGCCATCCAAAGACCGTGGAGTAAGGCCTCATATTCAGCTGCATTGTTAGTACAAGGGAACATTAAATGGAGGACATAACAAAACTTGTCACCTCGTGGGGAAGTTAGTATGACTCCAGCCCCCGAGCCCTCCAACTGCTTGGATCCATCAAAGTGAATAGTCCAATACGTATTATCTGGCTTCTCCTCTGGTGCCTGCAACTCCGTCCAATCATTGATGAAGTCCACGAGTGCCTGGGATTTGATTGCTATGCGAGGTATATATTTGAGCCCGTGAGGTCCAAGCTCAATAGCCCATTTGGCAATCCAGCCCGTTGCTTCTCTGTTTTGAATGATATCTTCGAGAGGGGTTGAACTAACCACTGTGATGGGATGGCCCTGAAAATAATGTTTAAGCTTCCGGCTTGCCATAAACACTCCATACACCAGCTTCTGCCAATGTGGATACCTCTACTTTGACTCAATGAGCACCTCACTGATATAATAAACCGGCCATTGAACCGGATATTCCTTGCCAGCTTCCTTGCGCTCCACCACAATAGCCACGCTAACAGCTTGGGCATTAGCAGCCACATATAGCAATAACGGCTCCTTATCGATCGGTGCTGCAAGCACAGGCGGTTCAGCTAACTGCCTCTTCAGATCCTCAAACGCTTTATCAGCTACCTTGCTCCAAACATAATTATCTGTTTTCATGAGCATCTGACATAACGGGATAGCCTTCTCCCCAAGACGACCGATAAACCGGCTTAAAGCTGCAATCCGGCCGGCCAGACGTTGAACGTCATTGATACACGCCGGTTTAGCCAAAGATGTAATCGCTGAATTTTTTCCGGATTAGCCTCAATGCCTCTATTTGACACTAGAAAACCCAAGAGTTTGCCCGCCGGTACACCAAAGACACACTTTTCCGGATTGAGCATCATCTTTTAAACCCGGAGGTTGTCAAAGGTTTCTCTTAAATCGTTTATTAATGTTTCCTCCTTCCTGGACTTTATCACAATATCATCCACATATGCATGAACATTGTGCCCAATCTCCTTATGAAGACAATTCTGAACACAGCGTTGATAAGTCTCCTGGGCACTCTTGAGCCCAAAGGGCATGGAGACATAGCAGAAGGCTCCAAGGGAGTGATGAAAGCTATCTTCTCCTGGTCCTTAACTGCCATTTTGATCTGATGATAACCAGAGTAAGCATCCAGAAAACACAAACGGTCACAACCCCCCGTAGCATCAATGATCTGATCAATACGAGGGAGGGCAAAGGGGTCTGCAGGATAAGCTTTGTTCAAGTCTGTGTAATCTACACACATACGCCAAGTGCCGTTTTTCTTAAGAACCAGCACCGGATTAGCCAACCACTCTGGGTGAAAAACTTCCACGATGAACCCTGCGGCCAATAACCGAGCTACCTCTTCACCGATAGCCTTACGCCTTTCTTCATTGAAGTGGCGTAGAAACTGCCGGACCGGTTTAAACATAGGATCAATGTTAAGTGTGTGCTCAGCGAGTTCCCTTGATACACCTGGCATGTCAGAAGGTTTCCATGCAAAGATGTCCCAGTTCTCACGGATGAACTCGATGAGCGCACTTTCCTATTTGGGATCCAGGTTAGCACTGATGTTGAACTGCTTGTATGAATCACCAGGAACAAAATCAACCATCTTTGTATCTGTGGCCGATTTAAACTTGAACGCCGGATCGTGTTTCGTAGTTGGCTTTTTCAAAGAAGTCATATATGTCGGATCAACTTGGTCCTTACAAAACTTCAATTCCTCCGTGGCACAAACCGATTCAGCATAAGCCGCATCCCCTTCCTCACATTCCAAAGCGATCTTCCTGCTCCCGTGTATTGTGATGGTCCCCTTATGACCTAGCATTTTAAGCTGTAGATAAACATAACACGGCCTCGCCATGAACTTAGCATAAGCCGGTCGTCCGAACAAAGCGTGATACGGACTTTTGATTTTTACCACCTCAAAAGTCAACGTTTCTGACCTTGAATCATAGTCATCTCCAAAAGCCACCTCTAAGGCTATCTTGCCTACTGGATATGCAGATTTTCCAGGCACCACACCGTGAAAAACAGTGTTTGACAGTTTAAGACTCTTATCTGTCAACCCCATACGACGGAAGGTATCATAATATAGAATGTTGATACTGCTTCCCCCATCCATGAGTACCTTCGTGAACTTATATCCCCCAACTTCAGGGGCTACCACTAGGGCCAAGTGACCCGGATTGTCAACCCGGGGTGGGTGACCTCTCTACTCCACAAAATGGGTTGCTCAGACCAGCGCAAATACTGAGGCACTGCCGGTTCAACAGAGTTTACTTCCCTCTTGTGAAGCTTCTGATCACGCTTACACAAGCTAGTGGTGAAGACATGATATTGCCCACTATTTACCTACTTAGGATTGCTTTGATAACCCGACTGCTGCTGTTGCTGGTTCCCCTGATGGTTGTAACCTCCATGGTTGCCTTGGTGCCCTTGATTGATGTGTCCGGTTTGATTGCCTTGAAATCCTGAACCGGAACTGCCACCTCCGTAACCCGGCCCATGGAAACCACCGCCTGAACCACCAGGCGGGCCATTATCGTACTGGAACATATTGGAGTTCTTGAAATCTTGCATGATATAACAATCCTTCCAAAAGATGCGATGATGGCTTCTCCTTTGATCCATGCTTTGGACATGGTTGATTTAACAGGCGCTCCAAATTGGGGCCTGAACCTCCGCCCCTCTGGGGCTACTTGCCCTTACGGTGCTGGCCATTCTCCTGAGCATTGGTGTTAGTGACAAAGTCCAAGCTGTTGTCCGCCTTGCATTTACCACTGTTCCCATGGCCTGCCGGATTATGCTGCTGGCCCTTGGCGTTGCCGTTATTTTTCCCTTTCCCCGGTTTGTCCTCCTCTGAGTCAGGATCTTTGGTATTATATGAATCGACGTACTTAACCAAAGCGGCCATAAGCGTTGACATATCATTGCAGTGACGTTTGAGCCTTCCTAACTTCTGTTTGAGCGGCAGAAAATGGCAATTGCCCTCCAACGTTAGCACTGCGGTATATGTATTGATACAATCCGATGAATGCAAAATTGTTGAGACCCGCTTAACCAAATGGGTCGTGGACTCCCCCTCCTCTTGGACACAGGCGGCCAGATCCATGATTGACATGGGCTGCTTACAAGTATCTTTGAAGTTCTGGATAAACCGGTGCTTCAATTCGGCCCATGATCCGACAGATTTAGTTGGTAAGCTCTTCAACCAAGTACGAGTTGTTCCTTCCAACATCATGGTGAAGTATTTAGCACACACTGCCTCATCTACATCTAACATCTCCGTTGCCATCTCGTAGCTTTCAACCCACGCCTCGGGTTGTAAATCGGCGATGTAATTTGGTACCTTACGAGGTCCCTTGAAGTCCTTGGGCAATCTCACATTATGCAAAGCGGGGGTGAGACACGGCACCCCTAAGGAACTGAACACCGCACCTGGCTCTACTAAAGCAGTAGGGTGAACCGGAGTATGTTGACGAGCTCCGTGCCGAGCTGCTAACTCGGCCTCTCGGCACGCGCGACCATGATCCACTACATCCTGTGCATTAGCACCTCCCCCTGCCGGGTTGTGCCCTCGTGGCGAATTACGGGAACATGCACTGCTTGACACGGCCGGTTCATCCTCAACGTGTCTGCTATAGCTCCGGATTCGACGGGGAGTGGAATGAATCCTCTCATGACTGTGCGAATATGCCTGCTGCTGATTTAGCGCTATTTGAAGGAGATCTCTGGCTCGACGTGCCTCAATCGCAACTGGTGATTCGCTGTCGGTTGGAAGGGCTGCCAGGCGTGAAGCGGCGGCCACAATTTTGTCCAACGGGTTGGAGTAATTCCCAGGAGGTGTTGGAACATATTGCGGCACAATGTTATTCTGACGAGGCAGATCCATCATGCGCGGCTGAACCGGCGCTCCTGTTCCTGGTGCCTCCGTCCGGTTTAGTATTGGCTGGTTACTAGTTCCCGCTCCTAGCGTGTTGAAGAGATTTCGTGGCTCATAACCGGACGGGAGATGCGATCGGTACCTTCTTCTCATGACTTCTTCGGAAGCGTTCTGATCGAGCCTAATCCGGTAGGCCTGAGCTTCCAACTCAGCCCGCTCTGTAGCCATCCTGGCGTTCTCTGCCGCTAGATCCACTTTAGCCTGAGCTATCTGATCCTTTACCTTTGCAATCTCCGCGTTGTGCTGATCCCAGGCTGCTACATCCACCTCTGCAGCCATCAATGTTGCCAAAGCGTCGAACAATTCAGACAGGACTTGAGCTGGCGGCGGCGCAGAGCTTCCTGCCCCTGCTGGCATGGCCGTTGTTGAACCGGAGAGTATTGCTGCGGCAGCTGATGAATGAGGCGCCGATTGTGTACCGGCCATGAAGATAGCGGCCCGGTTTGGCAGATCAGGGAAGTTCGGAATACTATTACCCTCGGATTCTCCACTAATCCGGCCATCCTGCAACTGATAGAGCGATTCAGTCTCTCCGGAAGACTCGTCGTCGGAGCAGACAACGGTTTCTCCATCGGATGCCGGTCCGTCCTTGTATTCGGCTCCATGGATGACGCCTACGAAAACATGCTTCGCCACGGGCTAAACCGGCGAAGGGCTTGCATGCTGAGCCATCTCGATGATGTCGGTGCAGATGCCGGGCTCAGGGGCCGGTTCGCCAATCTTGCCGATGAAGACGTGAATCCCACCAAAGGGGACTCGGTACCCGTATTCGATTGAATCGGCCTCGGGACCCCATCCTGCATTGTCGATGTAGAGCTTGCCGCGACAACTCTTCGTCATCCGGCCCACATCGTATCCCTTGAGTCCATCAAAGCTGCCCTTCAAGAACTCGAAACCATCATGCGATAGCCCCACGGTGGGTGCCAACTGTCCTGGATTTGTCATGGAAGATGTCCTAGTGAAAGGACTTAGTCGTGGAGCCATCGCAACAGGTTAGCTTAAAGGGCTTAATCCGGACAAGGGGACATGGGGAGTTATACTAGTTCGGCCCCTTCGATGAAGGTAAAAGCCTACGTCTAGTTGTGATTGGTATTGCTAGGGTTTCGAAGGCCAGGGAGTGAATCTGCTTTGTCTAGATCTCGAGTTGTTGTCTGTCTCCCTAAACCGCTGTCGGGTCATCCCTTTATATACTTAGGTTGACGCCCGCTGGTTTATAGAGTCCCGAAGCCGGATCATAAACGTGTCCGGTTCAGTCTCTATCCTTCCTATCTTACAATGCAAGTTACATAACAAGGTCGGTTTACATCTACAGGCCTTAACTCGCCTCTGGGCCTTGGGCCTTCATAAAGCGCCATCATTCTTATGTGTTCATGGGCTTCTAATCTTCATAAGGTTAATCCGGTTACCCCTGGCCGGTTTACGTCCAGTAGTAATATCCCCAACACCGTGGGTGCGAAAACGCCCTCTCCACCAGTCGCGAAACCCCAGCCTCCTCCATCCTCCACCCCATAGAGGCCAATCCACCGCCGCCCTCCTCCATCACGCTAGAGCTGGTACCTCGACGTCGTCGTCCAACGCAACCGCAATGCCCTCAAGGACTTAGCAGCTAAAGCCGAGGCAGAGCTGCCTCCACGACGCCGACGCCGATGTGCGCCGTACCAGAACCACTCCGACCACGCCGTCCTGCGCCTCACTGCTGCAGCTCCACTGTCGCAACCGTCCACCGCACCGGAGTTGTTCCCGCTACGCCATCGTTCGCCGCCTCGGATCTGCTTCCCCGCCACCGACAGACGGCCACCGCACCACACTCAACAACTTGGCCATGGGTTCGTCCAAGGCTGCACCGTCCTCCACAACTTCTGGTTTCCTGCGAAGAACAAGAAGATCGTCAGAAAAACAGAAGGAGGACACAACACTGCCAGCAGAAAGAGGTACTCCTCTTCCCTTATTTGTGCAAATCTTACGTCTCCGCTCACACCGTATTCATCCCACAAAAGAAACTAGTTGAGCGCTTCTTACTGCATCTTCTTCGTGATACTAAATGCACAAGGTTTCCTCCCTTTTACTATTTCACCTTTGCTAGAGGTCAGTAGCCCGCCTGGATTTCAATTCAGGGTCAGTCGAACCGCAATTAAAAGAAGCAGCACCCGCTTAGGCGCGCGGAGCACCTAGTCCGCCTATTCCCCGAGGAAGCGGCGCATCGGTGTCTATCATAGGGGTGTGGGGCGTAGGAGCTGCTTACGCCCGATCTGGAGGTCGGCGGGGCTTGAATGGATGGCCGAGGGGGAGGCGGTGCCAAGCACGGCGGTGAGGTGAGGTCGAGGGGAGGGAGAAGGCAGGGGAGGAATACTGGGCCGGCGGTCGCTGGCGTTTCGAGGAAGATCGTCAACACTGACTGGCTGGAGGTAGATGAAGGCGTTCTGCCGGTTCTTTGTACATCGGACGGTGCAGAAAAAATGTACTGACCTATTTTCTTTCAGTCGACTGTTATTTTCATAGAATCCTGTAGTAACTTAGTGTGCCATGCATGTTGTAGAGCTATCATATGTCTCCTGTCATTTATTTCTCACCGACCTGCTATCTGCTACCTTTACACTGTACTAATTGTGCACACACTTCACCCATACTCACACTATTGTTTTTTTATGCATGGGTATTTCAGACTCTGACGCAGTGTTGATGAATGTAGAAAAGAAAAGACAGAGGCCGCTCCAGTGTAATTCAAAGATAAGCACTAAGCGTTTCAGCGCTCTAATGGGTGCAGTATCAGCAGTTGGAGACAGTAAACGTAGCTCTGTAGTTGATGATCTCAATTTCCACACACAACCATCCCAGGTGCTTGCTTTAACTTCGCGCTGTCAAATGTGGTTGCATGTTGCATATGGTGTCTAGCTTGTATTGCTTCCAATTTGGTTAAATTTCATCTGCTTACTTTACACATTATACCTTTGATAATGACATGCCTTCCTGTTTTTGATACATACTACATATGTCTATTAACCATGTTCGTACATCAAACTAATGCTCTTTTGTATCCCTCGTCAATCACTTATGATGAGACAGTCACCTGAGTTGGTTACTGTGAGACACCCTACTCGTTTGAAGAGTGCAGCGTCATCCTCCCCACATGATTCTCAAGAAACAGCAAGGCTGAATGAAGATAGTCAACTTAGCTCTCTAGTTGATCACCGCAATTCCCCCACACCACCATCGCAGGTGCTTGCTCTTACTTGGCAGTGTGATATGTGGTTGCATGTTGCATATGGTGTTTACCTTGTAATGCTTCTAATTAGGGTAAATTGCATATGCTTAGTTAACACATTATACCTGTGAATATGACATGCCTTCCTGTTTTTGGTACATACTACGTCTTTCTATTAACCATGTTCTTACATCAAACTACTTTTCTTGTGTATACCTCATGAATGCCCCTAATTTGTTAAATTGCATCTCCTTAGCTTACACATTATACATGTGAATATGACACGCCTTCCTGTTTTTGGTACATACTACATCTGCCTATCACACCATGTTCTTACATCAAACTACTGTTCTTGTGTATCCTGCGTCTATCGCTTATGATGAGACAGTCACGCGCGTGGGTTAATATGAGACGCAATACTCTTATAAAGAATGCAATTTCATCCTCTCCACATGATTCTCAAGAAACAACAAGCCTAATGAAGATATTGAACGTAGCTCTGTACCTGAAGACCGCACTTCCCCTACACCACCATCACAGGTGCTTGCTCTAACTTCGTTGTGTAATATGTGGTTGCATGTTGCATACGGTGTCTAGCTTGTAATGCTTCTAATTAGGGTAAATTGCATATGCTTAGTTTACACACTATACCTGTGAATATGACATGCCTTCCTATTTTTGGTACACACTACATCTATGTGTTAACCTTGTTCTTACATGAAACTACCTCTCCTTTGTATCGTGCATCAATCACTTACGATGAGTCACCTTTATTCATTACATATTGCATATTATTTCTAGCCTGTTGCCATGTATTGCTTCTAATTTGGTCAAATACATTTGTTAGGGCACCCTTTTAATTTGGCAGAGTGATATTGCTTTCATCTTTCATATGGTTTCTAGCTTGCATCGATTCTAACAAGTTCAAGCACCTTGTGCTTAGTTTACACTTTATACATCATACATGTCAATATGTCACGCCGTCCTGTTTTTCATACATATTCCATCCTCCTATCATGCGGCTGCCTTACATGAGAGTAGTGTTCGTCAGTATCATGCATCAATGAGTTCTGAAGAGCAAATTTTATTCCTTTTTCTTGTGGGTTTGACTTGACAAGGCAAAATCAAGAAAGAGGAAGGAAAAGAGTAAGGAAGGCGATGATGGTGGTCCTCTACAGCAACGTAAATGGAGCATCTGTACCGATTCTCCTTGTACTGATAGTGCATTACAAGGTCCAAGTCCCCGCTCCCCTATTCCCCCATCCAAGGTGCTTGCTCTAACTTGGCAGTGTGATATCTGGTTGCATGTTGCATATGGTGTCTAGCTCATATTGCTCCTAGTTAGTGTAAACTGCATCTGCTTAGCTTACACATGATACATGTGAATATGACACGCTTTCCTGTTTTTGGTACGTACTATATCTGTCTATCACACCATGTTCTTACATGAAACTACTCTTCTTGTGTATCCTGCATCAGTCACTTATGATGGGACACCTTTAAGTTGGCAGTGTGATATTGGTTTGCATCTTGAATATGATTTCTAGCATGTATTGCTTCTAGTTTGATGAACGCCACCTATGACGAGACAGTTTTAACTTGGCAGAGTGATATTGATTGCACCTTCCATATGGTGTCTTGCAGTGTTTCTAATGTTTGAAGTGCCTTCTGCTTAGTTACCACATCATAGGTGTGAATATGCCAAGCCGTCCATTTTTTCGTACATATTCCATCCTCGTATCATGACTTTGCCTTTCATTAGAGTAGTGTTCGTCAGTATCATGCATGAATGAGTTTTGAAGAGCGAATGATATTCCTTTTTCTTGTCGGTATGACCTCACAATGCAAAATCAATAAAGCTGAAGGAAATTGGCAAGGCATTGGATGATGGTGGTCCTTCTGAGCAACTGAAACGGAGGTTCTCTACAGATTCTACTCGCCATCCTCCCAGCAAGATTCGCAAGACAACGCAAGGCTAGACAGTCAACGTAGCTGTGTAGATGATGAGCACATCTCCCCTACTCCACCATCACAGGTGCTTGCTCTAACTTGGCACTATTATATGTGGTTGCATGTTGCGTATGCTGTCTAGCTTGTATTGCTTCTAACTTTGTTGAATTCCATCTGCTTACTTTACACATAATGCCTGTGAATATGACATGTGTTCCTGTTTCTACATCAGACTACTATTCTTGCATATCCCACATCAGTCACTTATGATAAGGCACCTTTAAGTCACTGATAACCCACAAGTATAGGGGATCACAACAGCTTTCGAGGGTAGAGTATTCAACCCAAATTTATTGATTTGACACAAGGGGTGCCAAAGAATATTCTCAAGTATTAGCAGTTGAGTTGTCAATTCAACCACACCTGGAAACTTAATATCTGCAGCAAAGTGTTTAGTAGCAAAGTAATATGATAGTGGTGATAACGATAGCAAAAGATAATAGTAGTAAAAGTAATGTTTTTGGTATTTTGTAGGATGATAGCAACAGCAACGGAAAAGTAAATAACCGAAGAATAATATATGGAAAGCTCGTAGGCAATGGATCGGTGATGGAGAATTATGCCGGATGCGGTTCATCAACTAACAGTCATAACCTTGGGTGACACAGAACTAGCTCCAGTTCATTGATATAATGTAGGCATGTATTCCGAACATAGTCATACGTGCTTATGGAAAAGAACTTGCATGACATCTTTTGTCCTACCCTCCCATGGCAGCGGGGTCCTTACGAGAAGATATCCCTGGTGTTTCGCGTTTTCGGACAGATGAACCAGAGGGGGAAAGTTGCATGTTCGCTATGCTAGAGATGTGTGGCGGACGAACGGGCTACGTATCCGGATTCATCTCGTCGTTCTGAGCAACTTTCATGTACAAAGTTTTTCCATCCGAGCTACGGTTTATTTTATATTAATTTTAAAAGATTTAAATTAATTTTAGCATTTATTTAATTATTTTAATTTAACATTATCCAGAACAGTGCATGCTGACGTCCGCATGACGTCAGCAGTCAACAGAGGTGTTGACTGTGTCGCTGACGTGTGGGTCCCGCATGCCATAGGTACAATTACCTAATTAACCTATTAATCAATTTAATTAGTTAATTAGGGACCTAATGTTTATTTAGTTTAATTAAATAGGATTAATTAAGTTAATTAGTTTAGTTAATTAATTAATTAATTAACATTTTTATATACTTATTATTTATTTATTTATTTTTAAAAAAATTAAATCGTTCTCAGGGGGTTTGGCCCCTACTGTCAGTGGCACAGGGGCCATTGCGGGCTAACGGGCGCTGGGTCACATGCATCGCCTGAGCGGGGTGGGCGAGTCCGACCAGGGGGAAGCGGGGCGAGGCCTCCGGGCTGGTGGGCGCAAGCACCGGCGGCCAAGGGCCGCGCGGGTGGTGACCCGAGCATGGCCGGGGCAGTAGCCGGAGCAGCAGTGGGCAGCAGCGGTGGGTGGCAGCTGTAGCGAGCGGTGGGAGCAGGGGGTGCGGCCTGACGGATGCGACGGCAGGATCGTGAGAGGAGCGTGTGCAGGGGGGACGGATGTGGAGGAGCGGCATTGCCGACGAGCAGTAGCTGAGCAGACCATGGAGCAGGGGGGCACAGCCCCAGGTGGATGTGGGCGCGGGATGCGCGTGGTGACCACGGCGGCAGAGGGGCTGCGGGTAAGCGGAGGAGTCGGGTGCGGTGGCCAGCAAGGTCGAGTGGGGGTGGCGCGGTCGGCCAGCGAGCGGGACTAGCGGATGCAGGGGGTAGGGGCACGAGGTGCGGACGCGGGACGGCGCTGGCGGGCGCGGGCAGCGCGTGTCGTGGCTGATGGTGCGTGCCCGGCGACGGGGAGATGTGTAGGAGCGGGCGCAAAGAGGAAAGAGGAGGCCAAAGGCCTCACCAGCGTTGCAGGGGGTTCGATCGCCGAGGCTCGGGGACGCCGGCGTGGGGGAGACGAGGAAGCGTCCGGCGACGGTTGTGATGGGGTCGGGGCGGTCCGGCGAGCGACGAGGGTCGGGGAAGGCCGTTGCGGAGGAGGACAGGGACGGGATGCAGGAGGTTGGGAGCCGCGAGGAGGAGGCCAGGGTTGGCGGTGCTCGGCGCCAGCGGGCGGCGGCCTCAGGGGAGCGGCAGCTCGGGTGCCCGCTCCACTGAGTGTGCGTGCATGCGTGTGGTGGCGCGGGTGAGGGGGCGAGGGGGACGATGGGGGATCGAGTGAGTGGGTGGATCGGGTTAGGGTTAGGTGGGTGAGGCCATATAGGCCATGGGGTGGCTGGCTGGGCAGTTTGGCTGGGCCGCTTGGCCATCTAGGCCAAGGCCCAGCAGGGCGAGGGGCTTTCTTTTTCTTGTTGTTGTTTTGTTCTTTTACTTTTATTTATTCTTTGGTTTGTTTTTTATTTTACTTTCTTTTCTGTTTAGTTTTTACTTAATATCTACAATGACCCCTAAATTAGTAATAACATAAAACCCACTGCAACCAAAAGGTTTTACCCCAAAACCATTTAGTTTCGTATTTTATTAATTATAAAAGCATTTAAATATTGGTTTTTGCTACGGTTTTATTCACCTTAGAGTATTTAAACATTTTATAAAGTGGGATTTCTTCACCACAATTACTTGTGATTTATTTGCCACAAACCGAACATTTTAATTTTAAAGTTTGAAAACTTTTAACGTTTGCCTTTAATCAAATTTTGAATTTGGACCGGTTTCAAACTAATTCGAGATTAACAACAGTAACCGTGATGACGTGGCAACATTAATAGGGAATTACTGTAGCTTAAATACCCGTGCGTCACAATGAACTTGCTATAGTTCCTTATGTTAAACATGAAATTGTTGCTATTGCACCCATGCATGATAGTCCTATTATCTATTTGAATTATCCCGACTACACTATATCTGAGAAGTTTGCCCTTATTAAGGATTTTATTGATGGGTTGCCTTTTACCGTTGCACATGATGATTTTGATAGATATAATATGCATGTGCTTGCTGCCCCTACTTGCAATTATTATGAGAGAGGAACTACATCTCCGCCTCTCCATGTTTCCAATATGATAAAATTGCAAGAAACTGTTTATACTATGCATTGGCCTTTACTTGATGTGCATGAATTGTTCTTGTATGACATGACGATGCATAGGAAGAGAGTTAGACTTCGTCATTGCTTGATATATGTTGCTTTGTGCTCACTACTAAATCACAAATCATTTTTAATTAAAATTGGCTTTGATATACCGTGGGATCCGGGTGGATCCATTACTTGAGCACTATATGCCTAGCTTAATGGCTTTAAAGAAAGTGCTGCCAGGGAGACAACCCGGAAGTTTTAGAGAGTCATTTATTTCTGTTGTGTGCTTTTATAAGGTTTAAAAATAAAAATAATGTGCCAAGGTTTGCCTTTAGGATGTTTACATTGCTTGTTGGTTGGTGCGGTGCAGGACAGAAACTTTGGCTGTAGTGCGCGATTTTACATTTTTTACTGGAACGTCAAACGGTTCTGACACTTTTTGCACTGTCTTTCTATACAAATTTTTTATTTTTACTAATTTTAGTAGAATTTATGGAGTACCATAAGTATGGTGAATGTTCAGATTACTACAGACTGTCCTGTTTAAGACACATTCTGTTTTTGATGCATAGTTTGCCTGTTTTGATGAAACTATCGATTTATATCAGTGGATTAAGCCATGGAAAATTATATTACAGTTTAAATAATGCAAAAAAAATATGAATTGGTTTGCAACAGTACTTAGAGTAGTGATTTGCTTTATTATACTAACGGATCTTACCGAGTTTTCTGTTGAGTTTTGTGTGGATGAAGTGT
The DNA here is from genome assembly GCF_003073215.2 of Triticum urartu. Classification (NCBI taxonomy): domain Eukaryota; kingdom Viridiplantae; phylum Streptophyta; class Magnoliopsida; order Poales; family Poaceae; genus Triticum; species Triticum urartu. The sequence goes on along the minus strand of NC_053023.1, from coordinate 572,879,374 downwards.
TCGAAGATCGAGGAGGTCTCAATGTGAGAAGAAGGAAGAGAGGCAAGATATCAAGCTTGGGGATTCCCCGGAAGGCATCCCATCTTTATTCAACAAGTATTGGTATGTTTTAGGATTCGTTTCATACATGCGATATGTGCAATCTTGGAGCGTCTTTTGCATTTAGTTTTCACTTTTATTTTATGCACCATGCTGGTATGAGATGGTCCTTGGTTCATTTATAGAATTCTCATTGCACTTCACTTATATCTTTTGAGTATGGCTTTATAGAATGCTTCATGTGCTTCGCTTATATCATTTGAAGTTTGGATTGCCTGTTTCCCTACACATAGAAAACTGCCATTTTTAGAATGCTCTTTTGCTTCATTATATTTGTTAGAGCGTGGCCATATCTTTTGTAGAAAGAATTAAACTCTCTTGCTTCACTTATATCTATTTAGAGAGATGACATGAACTGGTCATTCACATGGTTAGTCATAAAATCCTACATAAAACTTGTAGATCATTGAATATGATATGCTTGATTCCTTGCAATAGTTTTGCGATGTAAAGATGGTGATATTAGAGTCATGCTAGTGGGTAGTTGTGGATTGTAGAAATACTTGTGTTGAAGTTTGTGACTCCCATAGCATGCACGTATGGTGAACCGTTATGTGATGATGTCGGAGCATGAGGTATTTATTGATTGTCTTCCTTATGAGTGGCAGTCGGGGATGAGCGATGGTCTTTTCCTACCAATCTATCCCCCTAGGAGCATGTGCGTAGTACTTTGTTTCGATGACTAATAGATTTTTGCAATAAGTATATGAGTTCTTTATGACTAATGTTTAGTCCATGGATTATACACACTCTCGCCATTCCATCATTGCTAGCCTCTTCGGCACCATGCATTGCCCTTTCTCACCTCGAGAGTTGGTGCAAACTTCACCGGTGCATCCAAACCCCGTGATATGATGCGCTCTATCACACATAAGCCTCCTTATATCTTCCTCAAAACAGCCACCATACCTACCTATTATGGCATTCCCATAGCCATTCCGAGATATATTGCCATGCAACTTCCATCATCATCATACATGACTTGAGCATTTATTGTCAAATTGCTTTGCATGATCGTAAGATAGCTATCATGATGTTTTCATGGCTTGTCCCTTTTTTGATGTCATTGCTATGCTAGATCATTGCACATCCCGGTACACCGCCGGAGGCATTCATATAGAGTCATATCTTTGTTCTAGTATCGAGTTGTAATATTGAGTTGTAAGTAAATAAAAGTGTGATGATCACCATTATTAGAACATTGTCCCATGTGAGGTTATCAAAATAAAAGAGGCCAAAGAAGCCCACCAAAAATAAGAGAAAAAAACAAAAAAGGGAGAAAAAGAGAGACGGGACAATGTTACTATCCTTTTACCACACTTGTGCTTCAAAGTAGCACCATGTTCTTCATATAGAGAGTCTCATTGAGTTATCACTTTCATATACTACTGGGAATTTTCATTATAGAACTTGGCTTGTATATTCCGATGATGGGCTTCCTCAAATGCCCGAGGTCTTCATGAGCAAGCAAGTTGGATGCACACCCACTTAGTTTCAGTTTGAGCTTTCATATACTTATAGCTCTAGTGCATTCGTTGCATGGCAATCCCTAATCCTCACATTGACATCAATTGATGGGCATCTCCATAGCACATTGATTAGCCATGTCGATGTGAGACTTTCTCCTTTTTTTTCTTCTCCACACAAACTCCACCATCATATTCTATTCCACCCATAGTGCTATGTCCATGGCTCACGCTCATGTATTGTGTGAAAGTTGAAAATGTTTGAGAACGTCAAAAGTATGAAACAATTTCTTGGCTTGTTATCGGGGTTGTGCATGATTTGAATATTTTGTGTGGTGAAGATGGAGTATAGCCAGACCATATGATTTTGTAGGGATAACTTTCTTTGGCCATGTTATTTTGAAATGACATGATTGCTTTATTAGTATGCTTGAAGTATTATTGTCTTAATGTCAAATGATAGACTATTGCTTTGAATCACTCGTGTCTTAATATTCATGCCATGATTAGATTACATGATCAAGATTATGCTGGGTAGCATTCCACATCAAAAATTATTTTTTATCATTTATCTACTCAAGGACGAGCAGGAATTAAGCTTGGGGATGCTGATACGTCTCCGCTGTATCTATAATTTTGATTGTTCCATGCCAATATTCTACAACTTTCATATACTTTTGGCAACTTTTTATACTATTTTTGGGACTAACATATTGATCGAGTGCCCAGTGCCAGTTCCTGTTTGTTGCATGTTTTTTGTTTCGCAGTTAATCCATATCAAACAAAGTCCAAACAGGATAAAGACTGACGGAGTTTGTTTTTGGAATATATGTGATTTTTTGGAAGAAAAATCAACGCGAGACGATTCCCGAGGGGCCACAAGGCAGGGGGCACGCCCCAGGGGGTCAGGCGCGCCCTGGGCCCTCTTGGCCACCCCGTAAGGCGGTTGATGCCCTTCTTTCGCCACAAGAATTCTAATATCCAGATAGAGATCATGTTAAAATTTCAGCCCAATCGGAGTTACGTATCTCCGGGAGTTTAAGAAACGGTGAATGGGCAGAATCTAAGAACGCAGAAACAGAGAGAGACAGAGAGACAGATCCAATCTCGGAGGGGCTCTTGCCCCTCCCATGCCATGGAGGCCATGGACCAGAGGGGAAACCCTTCTCCCATCTAGGGAGAAGGTCAAGGAAGAACAAGAAGGAGGGGGGCTCTCTCCCCCTCGCTTCCGGTGGCGCCGAAACGCCACCGGGGGCCATCATCATCACCACGATCTTCACCAACACCTCTGCCATCTTCACCAACATCTTCATCACCTTCCCCCATCTATCTACAGCGGTCCACTCTCCCACAACCCACTGTACCCTCTACTTGAACATGGTGCTTTATGCTTCATATTATTATCCAATGATGTGTTGCCATCCTATGATGTCTGAGTAGATTTTCGTTGTCCTATCGGTCTAGTAAAGTAGTCAATTGCTTAGGGACAATTTTGCAACTCCTACCACCACTTTTCCACACTCACTATACTAGCTTTATTGCTTCTTTATCTAAACAGCCCCTATTTTTTATTACGTGCACTTTATATTCTTGCAAACCTATCCAAAAACACCTACAAAGTACTTCTAGTTTCATACTTGTTCTAGGTAAAGCGAACGTTAAGCGTGCGTAGAGTTGTATCGGTGGTCGATAGAACTTGAGGGAATATTTGTTCTACCTTTAGCTCCTCGTTGGGTTCGACACTCTTAATTATCGAAAGGGGCTACAATTGATCCCCTATACTTGTGGGTTATCACCCACTCACTTTCTTGTAAATACAGGCTTCTCTGAAAGTCTGTATAAAACCATATGCTTTGATCACCTCATCAAAGCGTATATTCCAACTCCGAGATGCCTGCACCAGTCCTTAAATGGAACGCTGGAGCTTGCACACTTTGTTAGCATCTTTAGGATCGGCAAAACCTTCTGGTTGCATCATATGCAACTCTTCTTTGAGAAATCCATTAAGGAATGCAGTTTTGATGTCCATTTGCCATATTTCACGGCAATCGCTAACATGATTTGGACAGACTTAAGCATCACTATGAGTGAGAAAATCTCATCGTAGTCAACACCTTGAATTTTTTGAAAACATTTTTGCGTCAAGTCGAGCTTTGTAGATAGTAACACTATCATCAGCGTCCATCTTCCTCTTGAAGATCCATTTATTCTCAATGGCTTGCCGATCATCGGGCAAGTCCACGAAAGTCCACACTTTGTTCTCACACATGGATCATATCTCAGATTTCATGGCCTCAAGCCATTTATCGGAATCTGGGCTCATCATCGCTTCCTCATAGTTTGTAGGTTCGTCATGGTTTAGTAACATGATTTCCAGAATAGGATTACTGTACCACTCTGGTGCGTAACGTGCTCTGGTTGACCTACGAGATTCGGTAGTAACTTGATCTGAAGTTTCATGATCATTATCATTAGCTTCCTCTCTAGTTGGTGTAGGCATCACTGGAACAGATTTCTGTGATGAGCTACTTTCCAATTTGAGAGAAGGTACAATTACCTCATCAAGTTCTACTTTCCTCCCACTCACTTATTTCGAGAGAAACTCCTTCTCTAGAAAGGATCCATTCTTAGCAACAAAAATCTTGCCTTCGGATCTGTGATAGAAGGTGTACCCAACAGTTTCTTTTGGGTATCCTATGAAGACGCACTTCTCCGATTTGGGTTTGAGCTTATCAGTTTGAAACCTTTTCACATAAGCATCTCAACCCCAAATTTTAAGAAACGGCATCTTTGGTTTCTTGCCAAACCATAGTTCATACGGTGTCGTCTCAACAGATTTAGGCGGTGCCCTATTTAACGTGAATGCAGCTGTCTCTAATGCATAACCCCAAAACAATAGTGGTAAATCGGTAAGAGACATCATAGATCGCACCATATCTAATAAAGTACGATTACGACATTCGGACACACCATTACGTTGTGGTGTTCCAGGTGGTGTGAGTTGTGAAACTATTCCACATTGTTTTAAATGAAGGCCAAACTCGTAACTCAAATATTCGCCTCTGCAATCAGATCATAGAAACTTTATTTTCTTGTTACGATGATTCTCCACTTCACTCTGAAATTCTTTGAACTTTTCAAATGTTTCAGATTTGTGTTTCATTAGTTAGATATACCCATATCTGCTCAAATCATCTGTGAAGGTCAGAAAATAATGATACTCGCCGCGAGCTTCAACACTCATCGGACCGCATAGAACGGTATGTATTATTTTCAGTATGTCAATAGCTCGCTCCATTGTTCCGGAGAACGGAGTTTTAGTCATCTTGCCCATGAGGCATGGTTCGCAAGTATCAAATGATTCACAATCAAGTGATTCCAAAAGTCCATTCGCATGGAGTTTCTTCATGCGCTTTACACCAATATGACCTAAACGGCAATGCCTCAAATATGTTGCACTATCATTATCAACTTTGCATCTTTTGTCATCAATATTATGAATATGTGTATCACTACGATCGAGATTCAATAAACCATTTATATTGAGTGTATGACCATAGAAGGTTTTATTCATGTCAACAGAATAACGATTATTCTTTGACTTAAATGAATAGCCGTATTGCAATAAACATGATCTAATCATATTCATGCTCAACACAAATGCCAAATAACATTTATTTTAGGTTCAACACTAATCCCGAAGGTAGAGGGAGTGTGCGATGGTGATCTTATCAATCTTGAAATCACTTCCAACACACATCGTCACCTCGCTATTAACTAGCCTCTGTAACTCCTGTTTTGAGTTACTAATCTTAGCAACTGAACCGGTATCAAATACCTAGGGGTTACTACGAACACTGGTAAAATACACATCAATAACATGTATATCAAATATACATTTGTTCACTTTGCCATCCTTCCTATCCGCCAAGTATTTGGGGTAGTTCCGCTTCCACTGACCATTCCCTTTGCAGTAGAAGCAGTTAGTTTCAGGCTTAGGTCTAGCTTTGGGCTTCTTCATGGGATTGGCAACTTGCTTGCCATTCTTCTTGAAGTTCCCTCTATTTCCCTTCTGCCTTTTTTTCTTGAAACTAGTGGTCTTGTTAACCATCAAAATTTGATGCTCTTTTTGATTTCTACCTTTGCTGATTTCAGCATCGCGAAAAGCTTGGGAATCCTTTTCGTCATCCCTTGCATATTATAGTTCATCACGAAGTTCTAGTAACTTGGTGATAGTGACTAGAGAATTATGTCAATCAGTATCTTATCTGGAAGATTAACTCCTACTTGATTCAAGTGATTGTAGCACCAGACATTTTGAGCATATGCTCACTAGCTGAGCTATTCTCCTCCATCTTGTAGGAAAATTACATGTTAGAGGTCTCATACCTCTTGACATGCGCATGAGTCTGAAATACTAATTTCAACTCTTGGAACATCTCATATGCTCCTGCCGTTCAAAATAGTTTTTGAAATCCCGGTTCTAAGCCGTAAAGCATGGTGCACTAAACTATCAAGTAGTCATCATACCGAGCTTGCCAGATGTTCATAACGTCACCATCTGCTCCTGCAATAGGTCTGTCACCTAGTGGTGCATCACGGACATAATTCTTCTATGCAGCAATTATTGGGGAACGTAGTATTTCAAAAAAAATCCTACGATCACGCAAGATCTATCTAGGGATGTAGAGCAACGAGAAGGGAGAGTGTGTCTACGTACCCTTGTAGACCGAAAGGGGAAGTGTTAAGTAACGCGGTTGATGTAGTCGAACATCTTCGTGATCCAACCACTCAAGTACCGAATGCATGGTACCTCGGCGATCTGCACAAGTTAAGCTCAGTGATGTCCCTCGAACTCTAGATCCAGCTGAGGCCGAGGGAGAGTTTCGTCAGCACGATAGCGTGTTGACGGTGATGATGAAGTTACCGCCGTAGGGCTTTGCCTAAGCACTACGACAATATGACCGAGATGGAAATCTGTGGAGGGGGCACTGCACACGGCTGAGAGATCAACTTGTGTGTCTATGGGGTAACCCCCTCCAACGTATATAAAGGAGTGGAGGAGGGGAGGGGAGGGCTCCTATGGCGCGCCCCAAGGGGGGATTCCTACTCCTAGTAGGAGTAGGTTTCCCCCTTCCCTAGTTGGAGTAGGAGAAGACGGAAGAGGGAGAGGGAGAGAAGGAAAGGGGGGCCGGCCCCCTTCCAAATTCGGATTGGGCTTGGGGGGCGCGTGCCTCCCACTTGGACGCCTCCTTTTGTCTCCAACCATGGCCCATTAAGGCCCATTAACTTCCCGGGGGGTTCCGGTAACCCCCCGGTACTCCAGAAAATGCCCGAACATACCTGAAACCTTTCCGGTGTCCAAACATAGCCTTCCAATATATCAATCTTTGTGTCTCAACCATTTCTAGACTCCTCGTCATGTTCGTGATCACATCCGGGACTCCGAACTATCTTCGGTACATTAAATCACATAACTCATAATACATATCATCATCGAATGTTAAGCGTGCGGACCCTACGGGTTCGAGAACTATGTAGACATGACCGAGACTAATCTCTGGTCAATAACCAATAGCGGAACCTGGATGCTCATATTGGTTCCTACATATTCTATGAAGATATTTATCGGTCAAACCGCATAACAACATAAGTTTGTTCCCTTTGTGATCGGTATGTTACTTGCCTGAGATTCGATCGTCAGTATCATCATACCTAGTTCAATCTCGTTACCGGCAAGTCTCTTTACTTGTTCCGTAATGCAACATCCCGCAACTAACTCATTAGTCACATTGCTTGCAAGGCTTATAGTGATGTGTATTATCGAGAGGGCCCAGAGATACCTCTCCGACAATCGGAGTGACAAATCCTAATTTCGATCTATGCCAACTCAACAAACTCCATCGGAGACACCTGTAGAGCATCTTTATAATCACCCAGTTACATTGTGACGTTTGATAGCACACTAAGTATTCCTCCGGTATTCGGGAGTTGCATAATCTCATAGTCATAGGAACATGTATAAGTTATGGAGAAATCAATAGCAATATACTAAATGATCATAGTGCTAAGCTAACAGATGGGTCAACTCAATCACATCATTCTCTAATGATGTGATCCCGTTCATCAAATGACAACTCATGTCTATGGTTAGTCAAAGTGTGTTAAGTCGACTAGAGGGGGTGAATAGGCGATTTTTATGTATTCTTCACTGAGGAATTTCAGTGTGAGGAAATTCCTAAGCGAAGAACTACTTGCAGTGGAATAAGTACTCAGATGCAGACATCACATAACATAAGCATGGACATCATGATGAATTGGAAACACAACACAGAGTATAGAAAGCGTAAGCACAGGATAAAACAGAATGAAGACAAACGGACTGAAGAAATTGAACTGAGGAAATTGAGAATGTCTTCAGTCAATGTCTTCAAACAGATATGAACAGGTACATAACACGGTAATGAAGAAATGAAAGGGTTGAGGAAATAGAACCAGTTAGCTCGGTGCAGACAAAGATTTGGTAGACCAGTTCCAACTGTTGTGACAATTGTATGTCTGGTTAGAGCGGCTAGGTATTTAAACCTGAGGACACACAGTCCCGGACACACAGTCCTCACCGTATTCTCCTTGAACTAAGGTCACACATACCACGTCCAATCACTCGTGGTAAGTCTTCGGGTGACTTCCAAACATTCACAAACTCGGTCACTCGGTGATCCACAATTTCCTCTTGGATGCTCTCGACCATGACGCCTAACCGTCTGGAGGATGCACGGTCCTCAAAGGTAACAAGCGTCGGTTCCACACAGGAACAATCTCTTCGGTGATGCTCAATCACTTTGGGTTTGTAGGTGTTTGGTTTGGGGTTTTGGGTTTTTCCTCACTTGATGATTTTCACTCGAAGTCCTCAGAGGATGGAATGCTCTCAATGACAAGTGTCAGTTTCTCGCGGAGTAGCCAACCAGCTAGTGGTTGTAGTGGGCGGCTGTTTATAGCTTAGGGAGCAGCCCGACATGATAAGACATAGTGAGGAATTTTGGGACAGCTGGCGCGTAGCACAGCAACGGTCGGAAATTTGAGCTCTCAAACTCCTCAGGGCTATCATGTTCCTCACTAGTGGGCAATCCGCACTAGCGAATTCCTAACTCCTCAGTCAGAACAAATTCCTCAAAAACCAGAAGAACTTCGTCTCTGTCACTGAAGAAATTGACTGAACTGTATGAGATTTCCAATGGCTTCACTCAAAGGGATTGGTAGGTGTAGGATTTTGAGTTGAGCATCACTTGGAAACTTTTCCTTAGTTTTACCTCGACCCCCTTTAACAGTACGGTGTTTCCTATGACTCAAGAAAGAGAAAATGAAACTACGAAAACAAAAGTCTTCACGCTTCATGTTCCTCGCATGAATATCAAGTCTTCATGGTCACACCAATTTCTTCACTTTCAACGTCTTCAGAAATCCAAAGTCTTTAGTTGAAGACATTCATTTTTAGGGGTCGACTTTCTTTGTAAATATCAAACTCCTCATAGACTTATAGTCCCGTTTACACTCACAAACACATTAGTACCTTAACCTATACGTATTTAATACACCAAAGTCACTATGGGGCACTAGATGCACTTATAATCTCCCTCTTTTTGGTGATTGATGACAATATAGGTTAAGTTTTCAACGGGGATAAACATATAAAGTCTAAATACTGATATTGAGGAATTTGATTGCAAGATATAAAAGAACTCCCCCTGAAGATGTGCATAGTGAGGAATTTGCTTTTGAAGCATTGCACATTTGAAGAGTATAATCATGGAGATCTCCCCCTATATCTTGTAATTCATACACGCATTTAACATATGATATGAAGAATTTGAAATGCATGATGAAATATGGTGGTTGATGTAATACAGCATGCGTGCATTATCATACATGAGGAAATAGCATGCAAAGGAACATAGCAAAAAGTATCAAACCACCATCAGACTTAAGTTTACAACTCGATCCAATAAATCTTCAGAAGAACGAGAGTTGTAACTTAGCAAAAAAAGGCCCATATAAGTAGACCCGCTTGAAGACTAACTCAAATTTCTCCCCCTTTGTCATCAAATGACCAAAAGGGACAAAAAGTGAGGACTAACGCCCCTGAAGAATATCATCATTGAGTCAATGGAGGAGCGTCAGCGTTGTTGGGGTCGGTTGTTGGAGTAGGGCCTGCAGCAGTGTCGTCCAAATCTTCATGATCATCAGTCTCGCGCGAGGAAGAATATGAGCTGGCTACCAAGGAAGGAACTTTAATTTTCTTGAATTTCTTCGGCGGTGGCTGAGACCAGTCAAAGTCCTGCTTGAAGCCCATTTGCTTCAGATCTTCTTCACCATAAAGATGAGACAGAACAACCCAGGTGCGATTGAATACTTCATGGAGGTAGAAGTGGTTCTTCTTCACTGCATTGTGTGTAGCAGTCATGTTGTGAAGAATGGAACCAAACTGACGCTTAACCCATTTGTCGTTGTGATCGGCCTTCTGGTGAAGACTGAGGAGAAGCTCACGATCAGTCATCACTCTGGGAGTTGTGCCTTAAGGATTTTCCTTTGAGGCATTGGCGACAGAGTCATGAGTGGTAGAGTCATCATTGTTGGAGTAAGATGCAGCTATGCGAAACTGATCATCCAATGGACGAATGCCTTCATCAATAACAGCAGTAGCCTTGCCCTTTTCATCAGCTGAGGAAAATGTCCGCTTGAGGACTTCTATTGGGGGCAAGTAGCTAACGTGATTCTGCAAATCGGCCTTGTATTTGATTAAGGACCTTGATCTGAGGAATCTCATAATCCAGGGAGCGTAAGGCTTCAATTCAAATGGAGATAACGCAACATTGGCCAGAGTCCTCATGAAGAAATCATGGTAGTTAATAGGAATGCCATGAATGATGTTGAAAAGTAGATTCTTCATGATACCAATGACCTCTTCTTCATTAGAGTCATGGCCCTTGATTGGACTCAAAGTCTTTGTCAAGATGTGATAGACAGTCCGTGGCACATACAGCAATTCCTTCACGAGGAATTTGGTCCTTGAGGCTTGACCAGGCTTCAGTGGCTTCATCAACACTTGCATATAGTGGTCAGTAAGTTTGGTTTCATGATATATACAACGTGCACCTTCAAGGGGAGGACTCACAGGCAGGGCATGAAGCAATTCATAGGCCGGTGCTTTCAAGTGAGTATTCTCTATCATCCAGGCTAATACCCAAGAGTTCACATCTTCAGCATTTCCTGTGATGTGCAGCGTTGCATAGAACTGAAGAATTAGTTCTTCATTCCAATCACATATATCAGTGCAGAAGTTGAGCAGTCCAGCATCGTGAATAACACTAAGGACTGGTGTGAAGCAAGGCATTGATTCCATGTCCACATGAGGAATATGCGCATGGTCGAAGACTTTGTCCTTATCAAAAAGTAGTGAAGAATAGAAGTTTGCTTGGTTGGCAGTCCAGAAACGCTTCCTTCTAAGACGAGCAGAGTCATATGGGTTGTAATCTATGAAGAATATGTGCTCAAGGAAGAAGTCAGCGGCCTTGAATTTTTGCTTCTTGGAGAAGGGATTCTTCGGCTTGAGCTAAGGAGTGTCAGTCAAAGTCATCACAGCCTTAGGCATCACAGTCTCCGGAACCACAGGCTGAGGAATTTCAGTTTCTACTTCAGTAGCAACCTGGGTCTTCAATTCTTCATCAACATTGACATTAGCACTAGTGGCTAGAATTTCTTCATGGATGGAAGGTGTGGCTTGAGGTTCTTCAGATCCCATTTTAACTTCTTCAGTCTGGACGGGGGACTGAGGAATCTATTGAAGTGGTGTGAAGAGCGGAGAGTTGGGGTGCTGACTATCCCAATAGTCATCATTCACCACTGGAGTGGAGCACCCAATGTCCATGTCTTCATCTTCTTCAACCCTTGCCTCTTCAGCTGTGAATTGAGGCATAGGCGATGAGATGACTGGGGTTGAAGGAATATTATCCACTTCAATTTTCACTGTTGCTCGCTCCGCAGCTCTGGTTCTCTTCGCTTCTGAAGCGGACGGAAGAACTGTATTTGTTGTTTGTGCAGGAGGAGCGGAGAAAATAGGTTCAGTTTCTTCAGGCACAACTGTTTCAGTTTGCCTGGTTGGTTCAGATTCTTCAGGCTCAGCAGTTGATGCCTCAGCTGGCCTGGCTTGTTCTTCGGGCGCAACACTAGTGGTTACCATAGCAATGTCATCAGCAGCCGGAATGCGGTCATCAGCCCTGGTACTAGCATTTTCTTCAGCAACCTGATTTTCATTAGTAGTGCTGGCATGTTCTTCAGTGGTCTGAGCAGATGCTTCACCCTGAGGAGATTTAGCTTTTGAAGTAAATTTCTTAGCCAACTTCACAAATCTGACTTTGGCTCCAAGCCAGTCAGTGCGATAGACGTTGAATTCATCACTAAGTCCTTTGATCTCAGTTTGTATAGCAACAAGTTCATCAGTTGTCATGTTGGCAATATTTTTCTTCAGAAATACTCCTTCTTGTACTGCGTTTTCTTCAACTGCCTGGCCTTCTCAAATTTCCACTTTTCTTCACCAATGAAGGCGGTCAGCATGTGACTTTGGCCAGAAGTGAGATTGAAGTCAGGCAAAGGTGTGTTAGGATCCTTGTGCCAGAGGTCAATATACTCAAGGATCAACTTGTGATCCAACATCAATGGCACATTTGTGCCTTTGGCTCTAGCGGCCCTCTGTTGTTTGTCTCTGATGATTTCAGCAAGTTCATCATCATTAGCTTCGTCATCAGTGGACGGTACTTGGAAGGCGACCTGCTTCTTTTGAGGACTTGGTCTAGTGCCTCATCTAGCAGTGGCCTTAGTCTTCAGCAATGAGGGGCCTGTTGAGGAATGCAGAGGAGCTGAAGAACTTGCAGAGGCTCCTGAGGCAATTGATTTTCCTGTGGTCCTTTGACACGAGGCAATATGCACAGGTGTTGAGGACTTTGCCGGAGGACATGAGGGTTTTGGTGCTTGAGGAACTGGGGCAGCTTGAGGAATTGGCCGTGAGGGCTTAGAAGAAGAGCTTGGTCGTGAGGGCATTGAAGAAGAAGCACTGGGCTTATGTGCAGGCTTCTTAGGCATAGCCTTCTTGGGCTTGCTAGCAGAGGCCTCAACAGTGGCGGCAGCAGCAGCAGAGTCTTCATTGAATTTCCTCACTGCTTCTTTTGCCATTTTGGCCAGTTTAGCTTGACGATTTGCCCATTCAGCGGGAAATTCCTCACCTCTTCTGATGCTAGAGGGATAAGCAACTTGGCCTGGTGCCAATGGAGGTCTTGGTCATGGAGGGTGTACAACGAATTTCTTCATGTACTTGGGAGTTACATATCTGTACTCCCTCCATTCTCTGGCCCATCTCCTCTCTATCTTCTGAATGTGAACTTTGCGCTCATTCTTCGTTTCGTGAGGAGGAGTGCAGTATCCTGCATAGATGTCATCAGGAATCTCAAACATAGTGTTGACTTCCAGTTTCTTTCCCCCCTTCTGAGGTTTATTGCCATCTGCCATTTTCTTCAGTTGAGGATTTTGAACTATCGAGTTCTCTGAAGAGGTATGCAGTTTTTCTTCGAGGAACGCTGCAAATGAGTTAAGTTGATGAGAACCTAGTGATTTGGCAGCGGACATGAGTACCTGTGAACAGAGTATAGGTGCGAAGAATTTGGAGAGGTCATATGCGTTCTCAGAAGTTTTTTGCAAATAAGAGCAAGTTTGAGGAATTTGACTAGATGTGTCTTGAGGAATTTCATTAAGCGTTCTTTGACTTAGGTTCCAGAGTTGTATAGATTGCAAATCCACAAAATTGAGGAATCTTGAAGAAAAATGTTGCTTAGGGAAACAAATCAAGAACAGATGTTTGTATGAGGTGTTCAGAGTGTGAAGATTGAAGAATAAACACATTTTGAAGATTTGAAGAAATCACTGGAATCAATAAGGGCAGTAAAAGTAGCTTTTAATTACCCTTGGAGAAGAACATGACGAACTGGGAATGTAGATTGGAAGTTCATCAGTCCAGATATTCCACGCCCTAACTTGGCAGAGGAAGACAGCTACGGCGGTGGCGGAGTGAAGAAATCCGCGGCCGGCGCGAGTACGACGGCGACGAGGTCGAGGCAGTGAAGCTTTCCTCATCGGCGACGATGGAATTAGCGGCGCCACTAGGTTTTAAGAGCTTGAGTGAGGGAGTGAGGTCGAGCAGAGTAAAAACAGTATGAGGAGGGTGAGAGGTATTTATAGCCGAGGTGAAAAATCGCTCGCCCAAGGAAAATGGACAAACGTGCCCCTGACCCTTCTCATCCTTGTAACATGTGTCACCCATGTACAGAGAGGTGGAGATCGTAAGTTATCGTGGGTGAATAGATAAGTATTATCGTGGGATGTGGAACGGTTTAGGCAGCAACAGCCGAAAATTCAGATTAGAATATTTTAAAGTTTCGTTCGCAGATTCTTCAGCTGACAAGGACACAGTGAAGATTTTGAACGGGTTTCAAATAGAACACACATGAAGAATTTGTGAACAGACTGGGTTGAGTATAGCATAGAGGGGGAAGGGTCCGATCACATTCACTTAGCAGAAAGATCAACTTGAAGAAATAGCTATAAGTGAATGTTGTAGAGGACATAAACTCATGTGTGTGTGTGTGAGGACATTGCAAAGTTGAAGAAATCAACTGAGGAAATTCAAGATGAAGAAATACTCAAATTGAAGATTTTCAACTTTTGTTGGTGGTGTGACCCACCGTGTAAGAATGATGATTTCAGACGCCGCGTACAATTGTCGTAGGGCTTTGAGAATCAAATTCTTCGTTAATTTCTTCACACTTATAGGGTTAGTCTTCATTGATTGAAGAAAAATGTTACTTCATGTGTTGCACATATAAGTCATCAATTTTGCATAAGTGTTAGGATGTGTGCCCTTTTCAAAGGACATTCAAAGATTCTAAGATATTTAGCTCACACCGCAACTTGCTAAATCTCTTCTCATCCAAGGGCTTTGTGAAGATATCAGCTAGCTATTCTTCAGTCTTCACGTGCTCGATGGAGATGTCGCCCTTTAACACATGATCATGAAGAAAATGATGATGAATTTGAATGTGCTTTGTCTTTGAGTGCTGAACTGGGTTATGAGCAATCTTGATAGCACTCTCATTTTCACAATAGAGTGGCACATTCTTCACATTGATGCCGTAGTCCTTGAGAGTTTGCTTCATCCATAGCAATTGAGCACAGCATGATCCAGCAACAATGTACTCAGCTTCAGCAGTAGAAAGTGATACGCAGTTCTGTTTCTTCGAAGACCAACAGAGCAAGGATCGTCCGAGGAAATGGCATGTGCCTGATGTTGACTTGCAGTCCACACAATCACCAGCATAGTCAGAGTCTGAATATCCAATGAGATCAAGCCGAGCCCTTGGGATACCATAATCCAAGTGTTGGAGTGTGAGCTAGATATCGAAAAATATGCTTCATAGCCTTATGGTGTGATTCCTTCGGTGTAGCTTGAAAATGGGCACACATGCAAACACTAAGCATAATATCTGGCCTAGATGCACATAAATACAATGAAGAGCCAATCATGGAGCGCTATACCTTTTGACCAAAGTCAATACCATTTTCATCAGTGCATAGCTGGCCATTTGTGGGCATAGGGATTTTGACGCCTTTGCAATCTTGCATGCTGAATTTCCTCAACACATCCTTGAGGTATTTCTCCTAAGATATGAAGATGCCATTTCGTTGTTGACGAATCTAAAGACCTAAGAAGAATTTCAATTCTCCCATCATAGACATTTGGTATTCTTCACTCATCATATAGGCAAATTCATCACTGTAACGTTGGTCAGTACATCCAAAGATGATATCATCAACATATATTTGACACACAAATAATTCATCATAATAAGCTTTGGTGAAAAAAGTTGGGTCAAGTGAACTGGGTTTGAAGCCTTTCTTCATGAGGAATTCCTTCAAAGTAACATACCACGCCCGAGGGGCCTGCTTGAGGCCATAGAGGGCTTTATTGAGTCTGAAGACTTTGTCAGGATGCTTTGAATCCTCAAAACCTGGGGGTTGAGCAACATATACTTCTTCCTCAAGCTTACCATTGAGGAATGCACTTTTCACATCCATTTGATATAAGATGATATTATGATGGTTAGCATAAGCAAGTAATATGCGAATAGCTTCAAGTCTAGCAACAGGTGCAAAAGTTTCATCGAAATCAATTCCTTTAACCTGTGTGTAGCCTTGAGCTACAAGTCATGCCTTATTCCTCACCACAAGGCCATTTTCATCTTGCTTGTTGTGGTAGATCCACTTCCTACCGATGATATTGTGCTTGCGAGGGTCTGGACGTTTGAACAGTTCCCATACGTTGTTGAGCTCGAACTAATGTAATCCCTCTTGCATAGCTTGAATCCACTCAGGCTCTAGAAATGCTTCATCTACCTTAGTGGGCTCTGTGATAGAGACGAAAGCAAAGTGCCCACAAAAGTTAGATATATGTGAAACTTTTGAGCGTGTTAGAGGACCTTGTGCATTGATGTCGCTGATGATTTTCTCAATTTGAACTTCATTAGCAACGCGAGGATGAGCTGGTTGACGATGAGAATTTGCCCAACATTTTCTTTAGAGCCATTTTCTTCAGCTGCACCAACATGATTTTCTTCACGTTCTGGAATGACTTCTTCAGCAGATTCTTCAGTAGGAATGACATCCTCAGTAGCCTTGAACTTAATGGATTCCTCAGGAGGTATTTCATCTAGCACAGGAGGTAGGTGCTCTCTTTGCGAACCATTAGTTTCATCGAACCGCACATCTACAGTTTCAACAACCTTGTGGTGATAGGTGTTGAAGACTCTGTAGATGTGCGAGTCCTTCCCATAACCAAGAATAAAACCTTCATGTGCTTTCAATGCAAATTTAGAATTGTGATGCGGATCTCTAATCCAGCATTTAGCATCGAAGACTTTGAAATAACTCACATTGGGTTTTCCTGTCCGTGAGGAGTTCATATGAGGTATTTCTGAAGAATTTGTGAAAATATACCCTGTTGATGATGTGGCACGCAGTATCAATTGCCTCAGACCAGAAGCGAGGAGGCGTCTTGTACTCATCAAGCATAGTGCGGGCCATCTCAACAAGAGTCATGTTCTTGCGCTCCACGACGCCATTCTGCTGAGGAGTATAAGGAGCAGATAATTCATGAGTAATGCCAAGTTCATCAAGATAGTCATCAAGACTAGTGTTCTTGAACTCAGTTCCATTGTCACTTCTGATGTGCTTGATCTTCACACAAAAGTTGGTTGAAGCCCTCGAGGAAAATCGTTTGAAGACTTCCTGCACTTTGGTTTTGTAAGTGATGATATGCACCCATGTATAACAAGAATAATCATCAACAATGACAAATCCATATACAGATGCAGCATTTGTGAATGTGGCATAATGAGTAGGGCCAAAGAGATCCATGTGAAGCAATTCAAATGGACGAGTGGTAGTCATGATGGTCTTTGAGGGATGCTTGGCCTTGGTCATCTTTTCGTCTTCACAAGCTCCACACAAATGGTCCTTGAGGAATTTGACACCCTCGATGCCAATTACATGCTTCTTCTCCATGAGCATTTGCAAGTTCCTCATGCCAGCATGACCAAGTCGTCGATGCCATAGCAAGCATTCTGAAGCTTTTGCAAGTAGACATGTAGCAGGTTGTGGTCCTATAGAGAAATCAACAATATACAAATCTCCTCTCCTAAAGCCTTCGAAGACTTTGGAATTGTCAGCTTCCATGATCACAACACAACGATACTTGCCAAAGACAACAACCATGTCAAGATCACAAAGCATTGAGACAGACATGAGGTTGAACCCTAAGGACTCGACAAGCATGACTTTGTCCATGTGTCGATCCTTTCAAATTGCAACCTTACCTAGACTCAATACCTTGCTTTTGCCTTTGTCAGCGTAGGTGATATGCTTCAGATGTGATGGAGATAAAGCAGAGTCCATCAATAAGCTCCTGTCACCAGTCATGTGATTTGTACATCCACTGTCGAGGACCCACTCAGTGGCTTTGGGTTGATCATCCTGTAGATGAATTAGTGCAGCTTACGAAGTCATATACTTTATCAATGAAGAATATGACATCAAATTCATCAGATCAATTCCGTCAAGCAAGAGAACAGGTAAAGTAGTATGAGGACGTGAGAAATGAAAATTCATTTCTTCATGATTAGCTTGCGTCCTTTCAAGCATATTCAGGTATCCACCCAATTCTTCAAACGTTTAGGTTCGTCTAGAGACCTGACCCTGCATAAGAAGTTAGTTCTTTTTCTTCACCACCCACATCTGAAGGGGTGGCAAAGAGTTCACCATTCTGTGAGATCCATAAGAGAAAGGTGGCATAGATGTCAATCCACTTCGTTTTACATAAGAGGGGTTAGGGTAAGCATATGAGTAAGCAAAGAAATTCTTTGATGATTTATGAACATAATGATTTGAAGAATAATGCACATATCCATAACCCTTAGTATTTCCCTGCGAAACGGAGGTGTTAGCACGATGATGTTCATATGAGGACTTTGATCCATGTGAGGAATGTGGTCCATATGAGGACTTGGATCCATATGAAGACTTTGGTCCATATGAAGAATTTGATGGGGGATTCCTATTCTTCACAGGTGGTGTCATGATGACATTCACCTGAAGACTTTCAAGGCACCTTTTGGGAACCCAGATTTTCTTCATAGGAGGACCGTTCCTGCAGTTAGTGCCAACATATCTAGCAAATACTTCACCATTCTGATTTTTGAACAGTTTATAATTGGAGTCAAATGACTCATCAGAAGAATATGAAGATTCACATGTAAAGCCAGATAAAGTAGGTGGATCCACTGAAGGTCCCTTTGCAGCAACCCATGAGGTTTTGGGATACTGCTCAGGTTTCCAGTAGGTCACATCAGCATTGAGTTTCCTCTCAAAGGCAATACCCTCTTTCCTAGGGTTCCTGTTGAGGATCTGCTTCTTAAGCACACCACAAAGAGCCTGATGCCCTTTGAGGCTTTTGTACACGCCTGTCACATACAATTCCTTCATCCTTGCATGGTCAGTGATACTAGCAGCATCCTTAGATGAGGAATTAGTGATAGCAAAGACAGTTGAAGAATTTTCAGCGATAGAAGCATTTGAACTTTCAGGTGAAGAATTAGCAGATTCACGTTCAATGCACTTCAAACATGGAGGAATAAATTCCTCCTGACTAGCGTTGATTTGTTGAGCAAGTAATGAATCACGCTCCTTCTGAAGATCTTCATAACTCACTCTTAACTTCTCAAGATCTTGCTTTCCTTGAGGAAATTCATAAGAAAGCTTCTCATGATCAGATAAGAGACTGTTATGATGTCTCTGAAGGTTATCAAACTTATTCTGAAGTCTCTAAAGATTTTCAGTCAAAGTTTTAGTGCGATCCATTTCATCACCCAACACATCATCACTTTTGTCTAGCATATTTTGAACCTTTTCAAGAGCCCTTTTTTGTTTCACAACAATATTAGCAAGTTTAGAATAACTAGGCTTGAGGTTTTCATCAGATTCATCCTCACTTGATTCAGAGGAGGGATATTTGAGTACCTTTGCACCTTTTGCCATGTAGCAATAGGTGGGAGCGTAGTCATCATTGTCGTCGTCAATGGTGTCGGGGAGGTCCTTTTCCTCAGAGTTGAAGATGGACTTGCTGACAAACGCAGTAGCGAGGGCTAGGCTCGCCACACCAGAGTCCGACTCCTCAGATGCCTCCTCTTCCTCATTTTCCTCACATTCAGCCTCAGAGTCCATTTCCTTGCCA
This sequence comes from Triticum urartu, assembly GCF_003073215.2. Lineage (NCBI taxonomy): Eukaryota > Viridiplantae > Streptophyta > Magnoliopsida > Poales > Poaceae > Triticum > Triticum urartu. Next base: position 572,859,922 of record NC_053023.1, on the reverse strand, counting down.
ATGAATGCCCGAGCCTTCTTGGAGCTGCTCTTCTTGTGAGATGAAGACTTGAAGGTTTTGATGAAGAGGACTTTGAAGATTTCTTCTTCTTCTTTGAATCATCAGGACTGTAGTCCTTGCACTTCTTCTTCTTTGATTCCTTTTCCCACTAAGGACAATCTTGAATGTAGTGACCTGGTTTCTTGCATTTGTGGCAAAGTCTCTTCTTCTAATCACGGGATGAGGAATCTGATCTTAAGTCATCGCTTCTTGAGGATTTTCCAAAACGACCACGTCTTGAGAACTTCTGGAATTTCCTCACAAGCATTGCTAGCTCCTGGCTTAGTTCTTCAGGATCACCAAGGCTGCTACCAGAATCTTCACCTTCAGATTCAGACACTGCCTTGGCCTTCAGAGCACGTGATCTGCCATAGCTCGGTCCATAGAGATCTCTCTTCTCAGCAAGCTGGGACTCATGAGTGTTTAGCCTCTTGAGGATATCAGCGGGATCAAGTGACTTGTAGTCTCCACGTTCTTGTATCATCAGTGCAAGGGTGTCAAATGAGGAATCAAGCGATCGAAGCAATTTCTTCACCACCTCATGGTCGGCGATGTCAGAGGCGCCAAGTGCTTGAAACTCATTTGAAATGTCAGTGAGGCGATCAAAGGTTTGCTGAACATTTTCATTGTCGAGTCTTTTGAAGCGGTTGAAAAGATTGCAAAGAGCATCAACTCAGGAGTCACACTGTGTTGAGACTCCTTCATTGACCTTGGACAGCCTATCCCAGATACGCTTTGCTGTCTCCAAAGCACTCACTCTGCCATACCGCCCGTTGCTCAGATGGCCACAAATGATGTTCTTCGCTTGAGAGTCGAGTTGCTTGAATCTCTTCACATCAGCAGCGTTGATGGTAGGAGTGGCAGAGGGAACACCATTTTCCACAATGTACCAGAGATCATTGCCTCAAGATGCATTCGCATCTTATTCTTCTAGTAAGGGGTAGACCATCCCATCGAAGGTAGGACACCCAGCAGAGTCCTTGATCGTACCTACGGTCGACATAACTAAAACTCCAGGCGGTTAAACCAAAATCACACAGAACAAGGGAGTACCTTGCTCTGATACCAATTGGAAGTGCGTTAAGTCAACTAGAGGGGGTGAATAGGCGATTTTTATGAATTCTTCACTGAGGAATTTGAGGGTGAGGAAATTCCTAAGCGAAGAACTACTTGCAGCGGAATGAGTACTCAGATGCAGACATGACATAACATAAGCATGGACATCATGATGAATTGGAAACACAACACAGAGTACAGAAAGCGTAAGCACAGTATAAAAAAGAATGAAGACAAACAGACTGAAGAAATTGAAATGAGGAAATTGAGAATGCCTTCAGTCAAAGTCTTCAAATAGGTATGAACAGGTACACAACACAGTAATGAAGAAATGAAAGGGTTGAGGAAATAGAACCAGTTAGCTCAGTGAAGACAAAGATTTGGTAGACCAGTTCCAACTGCTATGACAGTTGTGCGTCTGGTTAGAGCGGCTAGGTATTTAAACCTGAGGACACACAGTCCTCACCATATTCTCCTTGAACTAAGGTCACCCATACCTCGTCCAATCACTCATGGTAAGTCTTCAGGTGACTTCCAAACCTTCACAAACTCGGTCACTCGGTGATCCACAATTTCCTCTTAGATGCTCTAGACCATGACAAGTAACCGTCTGGAGGATGCACAGTCCTCAAAGGTAACAAGCATCGGTTCCACACAGGAACAATCTCTTCAGTGATGCTCATTCACTTTGGGTTTGTAGGTATTTGGTTTGGGGTTTTGGGTTTTTTCCTCACTTGATGATTTTCACTCAAAGTCCTCGGAGGATGGGATGCTCTCAATGACAAGTGTCAGTTTCTCACGAAGCAGCCAACCAGCTAGTGGTTGTAGGGGCGGCTATTTATAGCCTAGGGAGCAGCCCAACATGATAAGACATAAATGCCCTTCAATGATATGGACGTTAGGTGGGTAGATATTTTGGGACAGCTGGCGCGTAGCACAGCAATGGTCGGAAATTTGAGCTCTCAAATTCCTTAGGGCTATCATGTTCCTCACTAGTAGGCAATCTGCACTGGAAAATTCCTAAATCCTTAGTCAGAACAAATTCCACAGAGACCAGAAGAACTTCGTCTCTGTCACTAAAGAAATTGACTGAACTGTATGAGATTTCCAATGGCTTCACTCGAAGGGATTGGCAGGTGTAGGATTTTTAGTTGAGCATCACTTGGAAACTTTTCCTTAGTTTTACCTCGACCCCATTTAACAGTACGGTGTTTCCTGTGACTCAAGAAAGAGAAAATGAAACTATGAAAACAAAAGTCTTCACGCTTCATGTTCCTCGCATGAATATCAAGTCTTCATGGTCACACCAATTTCTTCACTTTCAACGTCTTCAGAAAGTCTTCAGAAATCCAAAGTCTTCGGTTGAAGACATTCATTTTTCGGGGTCAACTTTCTCTGTAAATATCAAACTCATCATAGACTTATAGTCATGTGTACACTCACAAACGCAGTAGTCCCTTAACCTATAAGTCTTCAATACACCAAAATCACTATGGGGCACTAGATGCACTTACAGATAGGAAACTTAACCATCTTTGATTAACGAGCTAGTCAATGTAGAGGCATACTAGTGACACTATGTTTGTCTATGTATTCACACATGTACTAAGTTTCCGGTTAATACAATTCTAGCATGAATAATAAACATTTATCATGATATAAGGAAATATAAATAACAACTTTATTATTGCCTCTAGGGCATATTTCCTTCAATCTCCCACTTGCACTAGAGTCAATAATCTAGATTACATTGTAATGATTCTAACACCCATGGAGTCTTGGTGTTGATCATGTTTTGCTCATGAGAGAGGCTTACTCAACGGGTCTGCAACATTCAGATCCGTATGTATCTTGCAAATCTCTATGTCTCCCTCCTTGACTTGATCGCGGATGGAATTGAAGCATCTCTTCATGTGCTTGGTTCTCTTGTGAAATATGGATTCCTTTGCCAAGGCAATTGCACCAGTATTGTCACAAAAGATTTTCATTGGACTCGATGCACTAGGTACGACACCTAGATCGGATATGAACTCCTTCATCTCGACTCCTTCATTTGTTGCTTCCGAAGCAGCTATGTATTCCACTTCACACGTAGATCCCGCCACGATGCTTTGCTTAGAACTGCACCAACTGACAGCTCCACCATTCAATAAAAATATGTATCCAGTTTGTGACTTAGAGTCATCCGGATCTGTGTCAAAGCTTGCATCGACATAACTGTTTATGACGAGCTCTTTGTCACCTCCATAAACGAGAAACATATCCTTAGTCCATTTCAGGTATTTCAAGATATTCTTGTCCGTTGTCCAGTGATCCACTCATGGATTACTTTGGTACCTCCCTGCTAAACTAATAGCAAGGCACATATAAGTTCTGGTACACAACATTGCATACATGGTAGAACCTATGGCTCAAGCATAGGGAATGACTTTCATTTTCTCTCTATGTTCTGCAATGGTCGGGTATTGAGTTTGACTCAACTTCACACCTTGTAACACAGGCAAGAACCCTTTCTTTGCTTGATCCATTTTGAACTTCTTCAAAACTTTATCAAGGTATGTGCTTTCGGAAAGTCCAATTAAACGTCTTGGTCTATCTCTATAGATCTTGATGCCCAATATATAAGCAGCTTCACCGAGGTCTTTCTTTGAAAAATTCTTATTCAAGTATCCTGTTATGCTATTCATAAATTCAGTATCATTTCCAATTAACAATATGTCATCCACATATAATATCAGAAATGCTACAGAGCTCCCGCTCACTTTCTTGTAAATACAGGCTTCTCCGACAGTCTGTATAAAACTATATGCTTTGATCACACTATCAAAGCATATATTCCAACTCCGAGATGCTTGCACCAGTCCATAAATGGATCGCTGGAGCTTACACACTTTGTTAGCACCTTTTGGATCAACAAAACCTTCTGGTTGCATCATATACAACTCTTCTTTAAGATATCCATTAAGGAATGCAGTTTTGACATCCATTTGCCAAATTTCATAATCATAAAATGCGGCAATTGCTAACATTATTCGGACGGACTTAAGCATCGCTACGGGTGAGAAGGTCTCATCGTAGTCAACTCCTTGAACTTGTCGAAAACCTTTCGCAACAAGTCGAGCTTTGTAGACAGTAACATTACCGTCAGCAGCAGTCTTATTCTTGAAGGTCCATTTATTCTCTATGGCTTCCCAATCATCGGGCAAGTCAGCCAAAGTCCACACTTTGTTCTCATACATGGATCCCATCTCAGATTTCATGGCCTCAAGCCATTTTGCGGAATCTGGGCTCATCATCGCTTCCTCATAGTTCGTAGGTTCATCATGGTCAAGTAACATGACCTCCAGAACAGGATTATCGTACCATGATAACCCACAAGTATAGGGGATCAATTGTAGCCTCTTTCGATAAGTAAGAGTGTCGAACCCAACGAGGAGCTAAATGTAGAACAAATATTCCCTCAAGTTCTATCGACCATCGATACAACTCTACGCATGCTTAACGTTCGCTTTACCTAGAACAAGTATGAAACTAGAAGTACTTTGTAGGTGTTGTTGGATAGGTTTGCAAGATAATAAAGAGAGCGTAAATAAAAATTAGGGGCTGTTTAGATGAAGACACAACTAAGTTAGTTTTAGTAGAGAGGTTTTTGTCACGAGAAAGTTATTTGTCCCTAGGCAATCGATAACTAGACCGGTAATCATTATTGCAATTTTATTTGAGGGAGAGGCATAAGCTAACATACCTTCTCTTCTTGGATCATACACACTTATGATTGGAACTCTAGCAAGCATACGCAACTACTAAAGATCATTAAGGTAAAACCCAACCATAGCATTATAAGGCATCAAGTCCTCTTTATTCCCATACGCAAACAACCTACTTACTCGGGTCTGTGTTTCTATCACTCACGCCACCCACCATAAGCAAATCATGAACATGTTGCAAACCCTACAGTGGGGATCCCTCACGCTTGTGTGACATGGAGAGCACCATAGGACAGCACCAATAATAAAACATGCAACTCAAACCAATCACGATCATCAATTAACCCATAGGACAAAACATATCTACTCAAACATCATAGGATAGCCATACATCATTGGGAAATAATATATAGCGTTGAGCATCATGTTTAAGTAGAGATTACAGCGGGTAAAAGAGGGGTTTCACCGCTACATAGAGGGGGGAAGAGTTGGTGATGATGGCGGTGAAGTTGTTGGTGTAGATTGCGGTGATGATGATGGCCCCGGCGGCGTTCCGGCGCCACCGGAAGAGAGGGGGAGAGAGCGCCCCTTCTTCTTCTTCTTATTCCTTGACCTTCTCCCTAGATGGGGAAGGGTTTCCCCTTTGGTCCTTGGTCTCCATGGCATGGGAGGGGCGAGATCCCCTCCGAGATTGGATCTGTCTCTCTATCTCTCTCTGTTTCTGCGTTTTTGATTCTGCCCTTTCACCGTTTCTTAAATTCTTGGAGATCCGTAACCCCGATTGGGCTGAATTTTGGACATGATTTTTATCCGGATATTAGCTTTCTTGCAGCGAAAGAAGGGCACCAACCGCCGTACGGGGTGGCCACGAGGGTCAGGGGCGCACCTGCCCCCCTAGGGCGCGCCCCTGCCTCGTAGGCCCCTCGAGCATCGTCTCGCGTTGATTTCACATCCCAAAATTCACATATATTCCAAAAAAATCTCTATCAGTTTTTATCCCATTTGGACTCCGTTTGATATGGATTTTCTATGAAACAATAAACATGCAACAAACAGGAACTGGCACGGGGCATTGGATCAATATGTTAGTCCATAAATAGTATAAAAAGTTGCCCAAAGTATATGAAAGTTGTATAATATTGGCATGGAACAATCAAAAATTATAGATACGACGGAGACGTATCAGCATCCCCAAGCTTAATTCCTGCTCGTCCTCGAGTAGGTAAATGATAAAAAGATAATTTTTGATGTGGAATGCTACCTATCATAATCTTGATCATCTAATCTAATCATGGCATGAATATTAAGACTCGTGTGATTCAAAGCAATAGTCTATCACTTGACATTAAGACAATAATACTTCAAGCATACTTGTCGGTGTCAAAACCGGCGGATCTCGGGTAGGGGGTCCCGAACTGTGCGTCTAGGTCGGATGGTAACAGGAGGTATTGGACACGATGTTTTACCCAGGTTCGGGCCCTCTTGATGGAGGTAAAACCCTACATCCTGCTTGATTGATATTGATGATATGGGTAGTACAAGAGTAGATCTACCACGAGATCAGAGAGGCTAAACCCTAGAAGCTAGCCTATGGTATGATTGTTGTTCGTCCTACGGACTAAAACTCTCCAGTTTATATAGACACCGGAGAGGGCTAGGGTTACACAGAGTCGGTTACAATGGTAGGAGATCTACATATTCGTATCGGCAAGCTTGCCTTCCACGCCAAGGAAAGTCCCTTCCGGACACGGGACGAAGTCTTCAATCTTGTATCTTCATAGTCCAGGACTCCGGCCGAAGGTATAGTCCGGCCATCCGGACACCCCCTAATCCAGGAGTCCCTCAGTAGCCCCTGAACCAGGCTTCAATGACGACGAGTCCGGCGCGCAGATTGTCTTCGGTATTGCAAGGCGGGTTCCTCCAACAAGTACTTCATAGAAGATTTTGAACACAAAGGTAGTGTTCGGCTCTGCAAAATAAGTTTCCACATATTGCCATAGAGAGAATAATATTTACACAAATCTAATCTGTTGACGTATTCCGTAGCGTGACATCACACCACGGCCAAGTCTTTATTCGAATCGTTTTATTGTCCCACCTTAGCGTGTTTAGCGAGGCGGTTTCCTTGGCATGTCTTGTTAAAGCAGAGATCGTGTCCCCTTATTCCGCGATTCTCATCAATACGGGTGTGGGTAACCCAACCGTACCCGTTGGTATATTTTCTCGATCAAAGGCGAGTCCCAAACGGTCACGGGGAAGGCCCTTGGTATTCAACCTCTTATAAAGAGACCAAGGCCTTACTCCTTTCTTTCAATATCAAACGAGTTCGCCCTTCGCCTCAAGTTCCAACACCCAAGGCTCCAGATTTTAGGCGCTTCGGACCTTCGACAATGTCCGGTTCCGACCTTCGAGGCTGATGGATGCCCTCCTCCGTCACGAAGGAGGACGTGCTAAAGTTGAGAGAGGCCAGGTTCTTGACCGGCGAAATCTCGCATAGGCTGCCTGCTCAAGGGCAGGTCATTCCCACTCCCAAGCCCGGTGAGAGTGTGGTATTCATGTCTCACTTCCTTCGGGGGCTAGACTTCCCGACGAATCCCTTCGTGAGGGGGCTCATGTATTATTATGGGCTAGAATTTCACGACTTAGCCCCGGAGTCCATCCTCCATATTTCCTCATTCATCATCGTGTGTGAAGCCTTCCTCTGTATCACTCCTCACTTCAGACTATGGCTCAAGACCTTCAAAGTAGAGCCGAAGATGATCGAGGGACGGCATGCGGAGTGCGGAGGTGCTTTTATAAGCAAGAATGCTGGTACTCCATGGCCCGAGGGCTCTTTTCAAGAGGAGTCCAGCTTATGGCAGCGAGAGTGGTTTTATATTACCGCTCCTAGGGCCCCTAAGTGGGTGGCGCCACCTGCCTTTCGCTCGGGTCCCCCGCCACGACTGGCGTCATGGGTCAATACGGGGCTGGACTAGGGGCTGGCAAAGGACGTGCCCCTGTTGCAGGGCCACATCCGAGATCTCCTAGAAAGAGACATCAGTCTGGTCATGGTGACGCAGGTTATGTTAATTTGCCGAGTTCTGCCCTGCAAACGTCGCCCCCTCCGCCTGTGGGAGTTCAACCCGGAGGGACCACGAGTTCTCCAACATTTTCTTGGCATGACGCCCGTGGAGATGTACAAATTGTTCTTCGGACCACAAGTAGTGTGTCCGGATTCTACGGAGGACGCAGGTCTGAGCTGCACTCGTCCGGATACTCAAGTAAGTAGCCTTGTGCCCGGACTCGCTATCCGTATATTTATCATAAAATTGCCCCTAAAAGAGATGTCCTTTAAACAGGAGTGGATAGCGAAAGCAAAGCAGGTGTCCGGACCCCCTCCCCGAGACCACGCCGGGTCCCGTGCTAGTCAGGATGTTGGAGGTTGTGCCTTCAAAGGGAAACGAGGGAGGGGACAAGGGAGCTACAGCCTCCTCAAAGGAGGTTGTCCGGAAGGGAGGAATTGAAAATTCCTCTCCTCAGGGGAAGAAGAGGACCGCCTCTGAAGACCCGGAGACCATGGCCTTAAAGCGGGGGAAGAAATCTTTGCCAGAGGGTCCTGTGCTGGGGGATAGTTCGGCCGAATTATGCCCTCAAGGGGATCAACCCTCCACCGAGCCGTAAGTAGAGAGGAGTTTTCTTTTTAAGAAACAAGAGAAATCCCTGCTTTATATCTGAGAAAAGTAATCGAAAATTTACCTTGTAGCTCGAACCTTAGCCCTTCTTAGCAGAGCTCATCTTCGGGGGATCTTCTTCCGGAGATGATGGAGAGCGGAACGCCTCCCCCTGCCGTACCGCCTTGCGAGGCGGGCGACCCTGAGGTATCATCGCGGAGGGTTTCTCCGAATCTGGCTGGGCCGGAAGGTAGTCATATGGCCCCCCAAAGCCCTCCGCGTCCGGCCTTCGAAAAGGGCCATTGGACAAGTCCGGTGCCGTCTGGTGTGCGGTCGGAGGAGCTGAAGGATCTGCTAGGGCGAGCATCTATCTCAGAGGAGCACCGTGCATTGATGGGTACAGTGATTGAGAAGATTTCATCCGCGGAGAGCGGATTGCACGAGGCCGTCAGGAGTTTACTGACAGGTTTTGAGGTACGCGAAATAATGTACCCTTTTTGGACAGTTGTGCATAAATGAGATGCGCCCTGTGTAGATAGTAGCCCCTGAGACTCTGTGTGTTGTCAAAAGTGACGGCGCACAGAGGATCATAATCCCAGGTCTAATATGCCGCCTTTATACGTAGGTGGCGAAGTGTCCGGTGGCCAGCCGGACTGATGGATTTGCCGAGCTAAAGCGGCAACTTGACGTGGCAGATGCCGACATCGCGCTTGTCAACAAGCGGCTTGACGAGGCACAAGGTATGTAATTCCTTCGGCGGCGCCTGGTAAGAGGAGCTTTATGCCAGTATCTTACAATGTGTGCACTTGATGCAGATGGTGCTGCTGCCATGGAGAATCTTCGGGCGGAACTTGCCCGAGCCAATGAGCAAGCCAGGAAAAGTGATGCGGCTGCCGAAAAGGCAATTGAAGAGCTGAAAGACGAACAGGCTGCTCACTGCCGAAGCAAGAAGGAAATGGCCGAGATGGCCGTGAAGCTGAAGAACGCTGCTGACCGTTGCAAGCTTCTTGAAAAAGAAGATCGGGCGGAACAGACGGACCTGAAGAAGGTCGTTGCCAATGCCAAGGATGCTCGCTCTGCGATGAGAGCTGTGAAGGAGGAGCTGCGTCAGGCCGGAGAAATCATGGCTGGAAAGCCCTTTATGCTGCGGAGGAAGTTCTGTGATCCTAAACATGCTCCATTAGACCGATGTGGAGTACAGCGGACACCTATCTGGATTTAGCAGCGAGTGCCGCAGATGCGGCCGAGCACTTCCGAGATCAAGAAGATCGTGAAGTGGAAAAGCTCTTCTGGTCGCAGTTCCACAATCCAGAGCGTCCATTGTCATTAGCCGATCGTTTGGCCGAATGGGCCGAGCTAAATAGGTTGTCCGGACTCGCCATGAAGTACGTCGTGAGTCATCTGTGGCCAGAGAGACCAGAGCCGAAAAGTTATTTCAACTTGGTGCAGCAGTTCCTTGGTGCGGCGCCGCATATCAATGCGATGAAGAGGTCGGCGTGCATAGAGGGTGCGCGGATGGCTCTTGCCCATGTCAAGACATACTGGGCGGAAATGGAAGCCACCGCTGTTGCATCCCCAGACTCGGATGGAAGCCGAGTACCTGCCGAGCGCTTTTTTCAGGAAGTTCTGCAAGGCGCTCGTTTAATAGAGACGCAGTGCTCGAAGGATACTATATTCGAATAGCATGTATTATTTTAAAACAATATTTTGATAAATTGTAGAAGCTTTTTATACTTGTGCCTGCAAGTATTTTAATACCTCCTGTGCGTCCGTTTAACATATATGTATATATAATCTGAAAGATGGAAGTCGTCTGCTTCAGCCCCCACGCACATAATGCGGGGGTGTTCGCAGAAGGCGCATTTTCACACTTGATCCAATGTCTTGGTCCTACAAAGGAGGTGATAGCGCAGCCAACTAGGCAATCGGACTATGATGCTTTATCACTTTCACTCAGCCATAGGAGTTTGACATTGAGGCTACTTATATAGCCCCTGGTGGCGCCAGCGCTCGCCCGAACTCGGGGCGCGTATGTGCCTGGACGGAAAACGGCCCTTCGTTAATGCGGAGGAATCCTAAATATTCCGGTATGTCATCGAGTGGTTGACCAGTCTCACGCTATATCATGACAGTCAGTTTTCGGCTTTCTCTACTGAGGTGCTCGCCTGGCCGAACCGGGGCACAATCGCAGTAGTTCTCCTGGTGCCGCCTTAGCCGATAGAGCGGAATGTAAGGCAGCAAAACACAGGAGCCGGGCAAACCCAACATTTGACCAAAGACATGATTCGGAGCTGATGCATATAAGGCCAAACTCGCGACGCCGAACACTCCCTAAGGTATTCGGTCTTTATGAGGGCGGGCGAGATAACGCCCTTAGTAATAAGCCCCTAGTGTCCAGGTACGTGCAAAACTCTGACGTGGCCACATGCCAAGACGCTATCCTCCTCCTTGGTTATACCAAGAAACCAGGGGTGTGTATCAACAAGAGACAGTAAAAAAGGTTTACGCAGGGTCTTAATCTGAAAAGAATCCTTGGAATGGGTCCCTGCTGCACGTCTGCGCCTGTGTCTCCATTGTGCCGTATCCTGGACGGGCGTAGCACGGTGTTCATGTGTAAAAGAGAGGAACTTAGTTAATGAAAGATCATGCTGAACATGAGTTATACTAAATAAACAAAGTATAAATCGAAATGGGTAAAATTGAGCTTTATTGTCTCTTGTTTTATATGCGCGGAGCCCCTAGTACAGGGGTATACGGCTATTAAGCCTTTATCAATTGTATGTTTATGCCGGACTCGTCTAGCCGTGTCCGTGGTCTTCACGACCTGTTTAGATGCTTTGGCTGGTGAAGCCGCTTTATTGTGGGGTTGTCAAGGCAGCCACACTGTTTTCCGCGCGGGAGGAACACTCAATGTTTTCCCTTTAATGAGATGATGCCTCGTGGACCGGGCATCTTAAGCGTAAGAGATGCATAATGCGGTATTGCGTTAAAGCGGGCGAAAGCTTCGCGTCCCAGCAGTGCTTGATAGCTACTTGAGAATGGGGCGATGTGGAAAGTTAGTTGTTCGCAACGGAAGTTATCGGGGGAGTCGAACATAACTTCTAGCCGGAGAGAACCCATGCAACGGGCATCCGGGCCTGGCGTTACCCCTTGAAAGGAGGTTTTGCTATGGCGAATTTTTGTTGGGTCTATCCCCATGTTGCGGATTGTGTCCTGGTATAACAGGTTTAGACCACTGCCGCCGTCCATCAGGACATTTGTAAAATGGAGTCCGTCAATTATTGGATCTAATACCAAGGCAGTCCATCCTGCGTTCCGGATACTTCTAGAGTAATCCTGATGGTCGAAGGTGATTAGTTTTAACAACCATTGGCGAGACTCCTTTGGGATAGGCCGTATGGCGCGTATCTCTGGTGGCGCCGTTCTGTTCGTCACATGAAGTAATTTTACTGTTTTGACTTCTTGTGGGAAATCCTTTTGTTTCCTGGTACTCTGCTTGTGGGGATCGTCGTCGTCCTCACTTGGTGTGTCGAGCCCCTTGTGTTCGGCGTTGAGCTTGCCGGCTTTCTTGAAAATCCAACAATCTCTGTGGGTATGGTTCGCAGGCTTCCCAGGAGTACTGTGTATTTGACATATCTTGTCCAAGATTTTGTTTAAGTTGGATAGCTCGTCCCTGTTATCCTTGAGGGGCGGCTTTCTCTGATTCTATCGCGAGCTTTTGAATCCGGCGTTGACCGCCGTGCTCTTTGGGTTGTTTCCCTTATTCCGGCGCTGGTCCTTGCTGCGTCGGGGTTTTCCGTTTCCATCCCTAACTTTGGATGTACTTGGGTCGCTGGTGCTGCATCTTGCCAACCAGCTGTCCTCTCCTGTGCAAAAGCGGGTCATGAGGCTTGTCAATGCGGCCATTGTTCTTGGCTTTTCTTGGCTGAGGTGTCTGGCGAGCCATTTGTCTCGAACATTGTGCTTAAAAGCTACTAGGGCTTCAGCGTCCAGACAGTCGACTATCTGATTCTTTTTGGTAAGAAATCTGTTCCAGAATTTCCGGGCTGACTCTCCGGGCTGTTGAGTTATGTGACTGAGGGCGTCTGCATCCGAAGGGCGGACATAGGTCCCTTGAAAATTTGCCCGGAAAGCATCCTCAAGCTCTTCCCAACTTCCAATGGTGTTTTCGGGAAGGCTTTTGAGCCAATGTCGGGCTGGCCCTTTAAGCTTGAGGGGTAAGTATTTTATGGCATGGAGGTCATCTCCTCTGGCCATGTGTATGTGGAGGATATAATCCTCGATCCAGACCCCAGGGTCTGTTGTTCCATCGTATGCCTCTATGTTTATGGGCTTGAATCCCGCTGGAAATTCATGGTCCAGCACCTCATCGGTGAAACATAGGGGGTGTGCGGCACCCCTGTATTTGGGTGTGCCGTGATATTCGGATATTTGTTGTGTTGCATTGCTTACTAGAGCTTGCTTTCTTGGCCCGTATATAGATCTGGCTGGGCCGTCTTTTTGATGCGGATCCTTTGGTGGATCGCGTGCCGGCTTGTGTGCGGCGCCGCTTGCCGCTCCATGCTGGCCATGCGGTCGTCCATCCGACCGGATGGCTTTCCTATTTCTTGACTGCGGGGCTCTAAGGCCTCCTCGTCAAATTCAGGCAGTAGCTTTTGCTTTGGATAGCTTTTTGTGCGGCGACTGCCGGCATATTTGTCTGCGGTGTTGCGTACTTTGCTCCATCTGATTCTGAGTGCATCTTCCACAGTTTTGAGCTTCCGCTTCTGCTTTTTCAGGCTATGCACGGTGGCAACGAGCCTTTTGTGGAGGTTCTTCTGCTCCATGAGTTTATCCGGTGTAAGGTTGTCCGGACTTTTTGTTTCGCCGTGGACTGGGTGTTTGGTTTGTTTATCCAAGTTTCCCTGTTCGGATGCTTGCTCGAAGTCATGTTCGTCATCTGTCGGCTCGTCCTGCTCTATGGCTGGGTCTGTATGGCTGCTGTCTCTGTCGAGGCGGGGCTTGGAGCGGCGCTTATGTCGCCGCTTTGATTGCTTTTCGAGTGAACGATCCCTCGTTGCATTCCTGTGTTCCTCGTTGTCGCTTCCTTTGGGTGTGTCCACCATGTATACATCATGAGATGAGGTGGCTGTACAGTGCCTTATAGGCGTTGGTTCGTGTTCATCTCCTACATCGTCGTCCATACCGTTAATGTCTTCGGAGTCGAAGTGGAGCACGTCGTTTAAATTATCGACAGTGGCTACGAAGTGGGTGGTGGGTGGGCTTTGAATTTCTTCATCATCCGCATCCCAACCTTGTTGACCATAGTCCGGCCAGGGCTCTCCTGATAAAGAGAGAGACTTTAGTGAATTCAGAATATCGCCGAAGGGTGAGTGCTGAAAGATGTCCGTGGCGGTGAACTCCATGATCGGCGCCCAATCGGGTTCGATCGGTCAGGGCGCGGAGGGCTCGGAGTCTGGAGAGGAGTCCGGCTCCTTGGAGTCACGGGCTTTGCAGAGAATAGGGCTGGTGTTCGGCTCAATCGCCGTAGAGATTGCAGCCCCCGAGGCGGTGTCTAACCACCCATCCTCGATTGGTGTGATCGGCTCCCAGCTAGGGGTTGGAGCGGACACAGGTGCGGCCTCCAGGGCACTGTTCGGCGGCAGAGCTAAATCATGCCCATCGTGACAGTGCGGCGTGCTCGGCTCTGGCTCGAATCCGTCGAAGATCGAGTCTCCGCGGATGTCGGCCGTGTAGTTCAAGCTTCCAAATCTGACCTCATGGCCAGGGGCGTAGCTTTCGATCTGCTCCAGATGGCCAAGAGAATTGGCCCGCAGTGCAAAGCCGCCGAATACGAAGATCTGTCTAGGGAGAAAAGTCTCACCCTGGATTGCATCGCTGTTGATGATCGGAGAAGCCATTGGGCCTAAAAGTGACGACACAGAGGAACTCTCAATGAAAGCACCAATGTCGGTGTCAAAACCGGCGGATCTCGGGTAGGGGGTCCCGAACTGTGCGTCTAGGTCGGATGGTAACAAGAGGCAGGGGACACGATGTTTTACCCAGGTTCGGGCCCTCTTGATGGAGGTAAAACCCTACGTCCTGCTTGATTGATATTGATGATATGGGTAGTACAAGAGTAGATCTACCACGAGATCAGAGAGGCTAAACCCTAGAAGCTAGCCTATGGTATGATTTTTGTTCGTCCTATGGACTAAAACTCTCCGGTTTATATAGACACCGGAGAGGGCTAGGGTTACACAGAGTCGGTTACGATGGTAGGAGATCTACATATCCGTATCGCCAAGCTTGCCTTCCACGCCAAGGAAAGTCCCTTCTGGACACGGGATGAAGTCTTCAATCTTGTATCTTCATAGTCCAGGAGTCGGCCAAAGGTATAATCCGGCCATCCGGACACCCCCTAATCCAGGACTCCCTCAATACTAATAAAGCAATCATGTCTTTTCAAAATAACATGGCCAAAGAAAGTTATCCCTACAAAATCATATGGTCTGGCTATGCTCCATCTTCACCACATAAAGCATTCAAATCATGCACAACCCCGATGACAAGCCAAGCAATTGTTTCATACTTTTGATGTTCTCAAACCTTTTCAACTTTCACGCAATACATGAGCGTGATCCATGGATATAGCACTTAGGTGGAATAGAATATGATGGTGGAGGTTGTGTGGAGAAGACAAAAAGGGAGAAAGTCTCACATCAACGTAGCTAATCAACGGGCTATGGAGATGCCCATCAATTGATGTCAATGTGAGGAGTAGGGATTTCCATGCAACGGATGCACTAGAGCTATAAGTGTATGAAAGCTCAAGCTGAAACTAAGTGGGTGTGCATCCAACTTGCTTCCTCATGAAGACCTAGGGCACTTGAGGAAGCCCATCGTTGGAATATACAAGCCAAGTTCTATAATGAAAATTCCCACTACTATATGAAAGTGATAACTCAAGAGACTCTCTATATGAAGAACATGGTGCTACTCTGAAGCACAAGTGTGGCAAAAGGATAGTAACATTGTCCCTTCTCTTTTTTCTCTTTTTTTCCTTTTTTCCTTTTTTTTCTTTTTTTCCTTTTTTTTAGGCTTCTTTGGCCTGTATCTTTTTTTGGGCTTCTTTGGTCACTTTTATTTTGATCATGGGACAATGTTCTAATAATGATGATCATCGCACTTTTATTTACTTACAACTCAATATTACAACTCGATACTAGAAAAAAAATATGACTCTATATGAATGCCTCTGGCAGTGTACCAGGATGTGCGATAATCTAGCATAGCATAGATATCAAAAAACGGACAAGCCATGAAAATGTCATGCTAGCTATCTTGTGATCATGCAAAGCAATATGACAATGAATTCTCAAGTCATGTATATAAAGATGATGGAATTTGCGTGGCAATATATATCGGAATGGCTATGGAAATGCCATGATAGGTAGGTATGGTGGCTGTTTTGAGGAAGATATAAGGAGGCTTATGTGTGATAGAGCATATCGTATCACGGGGTTTGGATGCACCGGCGAAGTTTGCACCAACTCTCGAGGTGATAAAGGGCAATGCACGGTACCGAAGAGGCTAGCAATGATGGAAGGGTGAGAGTGTATATAATCCATGGACTCAACATTAGTCATAAAGAACTCACATACTTATTGCAAAAATCTATTAGTCATCGAAACAAAGTATTGCGCGCCTGCTCCTAGGGGGATAGATTGGTAGGAAAAGACCATCGCTCGTCCCCGACCGCCACTCATAAGGAAGACAATCAATAAATACCTCATGCTCCAACTTCGTTACATAATGGTTCACCATACGTGTATGCTACGGGAATCACAAACTTCAACACAAGTATTTCTACTACCCACTAGCATGACTCTAATATCACCATCTTTATATCGCAAAACTATTGCAAGGAATCAAACATATCATATTCAGTGATCTACAAGTTTTATGTAGGATTTTATGACTAACTATGTGAAAGGTCAGTTCCTGTCATCTCTCTAAATAGATATGAGTGAAGCAAGAGAGTTTAATTCTTTCTACAAAAGATATGCCCACACTCTAACAAATACAAGTGAAGCAAAATAGCATTCTACAAATGGCGGTTTTCTATGTGAAGAGAAACAGGCAATCCAAACTTCAAATGATATAAGTGAAGCACATGAAGCATTCTATAAAGCCATACTCAAAAGATATAAGTGAAGTGCAATGAGCATTCTATAAATCAACCATGGACTATCTCGTACCAGCATGGTGCATAAAAGAAAAATGAAAACTAAATGCAAAAGACACTCCAAGATTTACCGATGATTGTTAGAAGAAAGAGGGGATGCCTTCTGGGGCATCCCCAAGCTTGGTTGCTTGGGAGTCCTTGAATATTTACTTGGGGTGACTCGGGCATCCCCAAGCTTAGGCTCTTGCCACTCCTTATTCCTTCATCCATCGTGATCTCTCCCAAAACTTGAAAACTTCAATCACACAAAACTTAACAAAAAGTTTGGTAAGATCCGTCAGTATAATAAAGCAAATCACTACTCTAAATACTGTTCCAAACCAATTCATATTTTGTTTTTGCATTATAGCTACTGTAATATAACTTTTCCATGGCTTAATTCACTGAGAGAAATTGATAGTTTCATCAAAACAAGCAAACTATGCATCAAAAATAGAATCTATCTTAAACAGGACTGTCTGTAGTAATCTGAACATTCACCATACTTATTGTACTCCACAAATTCTGAAAAATAGGAAAAATAAAAAATTTGTATATAAAGACAGTGCAAAAAGTTTCAGAACTGTTCGACATTCTAGTAAAAAATGTAAAATCACGCACTACAGCCGAAGTTTCTGTTCTGCACCGCACAAACCAACAAGCAATGTAAACATACTAAAGGCAAATCTTGGCACATTATTTTTATAATACAATGGAATTGTACAATGAGATAATTATTTTTGTTGAAAAGTTTTTGTAATCAAGATTCACAAAATTTCTGTGAGCATGAACAAAGTTCAAGGAGCTCCCCCACTTCAACAATTCTTGTCTCTCTCACTTTCACTTTCCTTTTTGAAAAGTTTTGGGTTTCCCTATTTTTTTTATTTTTTTAAAACTATATAAAAGCACTCAACAGAAATAAATGACTCTCTAAAACTTCCGGGTTGTCTCCCTGACAGCGCTTTCTTTAAAGCCATTAAGCTAGGCATAAGGTGCTCAAGTAATGAATCCACCCGGATCCCAAGGTATATCAAAGCCAATTTTAATTAACAATGATTTGTGATTTAGTAGTGAGCACAAAGTAACATATATCATGCAATGATGAAGTCTAACTCTCTTCCTATGCATCGACATGTCATAAAAGAACAATTCATGCACACATAGTAAAGGCCAATGCATAGTATAAGAAGTTTCTTGCAATTTTATCATATTGGAAACATAGAGAGGCGGAGATGTAGTTCCCCTCTCATAATAATTGCAAGTAGGAGCAGCAAGCACATGAATATTATAACTATCAAAATCATCATGTGTAGTAGTGAAACGCAACCCATCAATATAATCCTTAATAAGGGAAAACTTCTCCGATATAGTGTAGTCGGGAGAATTCAAATAGATAATAGGACTATGATGCGTGGGTGCAATAGAAAAAATTTCATGTTTAACATAAGGAACTATAGAAAGTTCATCTCCATAAGCATAATTCATATTGGCATCTTGGCCACAAGCATAGCAAGCATCATCAAAAAGGGATATTTCAAAAGAATCAACGGGATCATAACAATCATAATAGCAATCATCCTTCGGTAAGCACGAAGGGAAATTAAACAATGTATGAGTTGAAGAGTTACTCTCATTGGAAGGTGGGCACGGGTAGCTAATCCGCTCTTCCTCCTTTTGTTCTTCTCTCTCCTCATCATCTTTTTCATCCAATGAGCTCATAGTTTCATAAATTTCTTCTTCCATAGACTCCTGCAAAATATTAGTCTCTTCTCGGACAGCGGAGACTTTCTCAATAAATTCATCAATATCATAATTGTATTTATAATTCTCATGGCAATATTTAAGGATAGCTAAATTTTTAGGTCTATAAACTGAATCATCAAAATCTTCACACTCTTTAAACAAAGATTCAATTTCATAAGCACCCATAAAAGCAACGAATTCTTCTATTTGTTACACATCATAGTAATCATATATACCATTAGCATAAGAAGCTAAGGTTTCATTATCATTAAATTCACATGAAAAGGGAAGGTGTGGAGCCTTCACCCTAGAGCAAAAAGTATAATCATATCTCAAGCATAGTTGCCGAGCATACCAATGCAACATATGAATTTGATCCCATAATAGTTTCCCTTTTTGAGTCAAGCGATAATCCCTAAAGTATTCATGTTGATCCAACGTTACTCCCATTATAAAGTTGAATGGGGTTTTCTTAGGATTATCAAAGTAGTACAAAATATCTTTCACATAATGAGCATCGAGGGTTTTAGGAGGTTCCCCATCTCCATGAGGAGCAAGTACACCTAATATTTTTGGTATTTCGTGTTCCATATCCATAACTAAAGATAGACAACTTAGAACAGAAAATAAAAACTACTTAGTGATAAAGAAAACAAGCACACACGAGAATATTCACCCCACGCTATTGCTCCCCGGCAATGGCGCCAGAAAAAGGTCTTGATAACTCACAAGTATAGGGGATCAATTGTAGCCTCTTTCGATAAGTAAGAGTGTCGAACCCAACAACGAGCTAAAGGTAGAAAAAATATTCCCTCAAGTTCTATCGACCACCGATACAACTCTACGCACGCATAACATTCGCTTTACCTAGAACAAGTATGAAACTAGAAGTACTTTGTAGGTGTTGTTGGATAGGTTTTCAAGATAATAAAGAGCACGTAAATAAAAAGTAGGGGCTGTTTAGATGAAGACACAACTAAGTTAGTTTTAGTAGAGAGCTTTTTGTCACGAGAAAGTTATTTGTGCCTAGGCAATCAATAACTAGACCGGTAATCATTATTGCAATTTTATTTGAGGGAGATGCATAAGCTAACATACTTTCTCTTCTTGGATCATATGCACTTATGATTGGAACTCTAGAAAGCATCCGCAACTACTAAAGATCATTAAGGTAAAACCCAATCATAGCATTATAAGGCATCAAGTCCTCTTTATTCCCATACGCAAACAACCTACTTACTCGGGTGTGTGTTTCTATCACTCACGCCACCCACCATAAGCAAATCATGAACATATTGCAAATCCTACAGTGGGGATCCTTCACGCTTGCGCGACACGGAGAGCACCATAGGACAACACCAATAATAAAACATGCAACTCAAACCAATCACAATCATCAATTAACCCATAGGACAAAACAGATCTACTCAAACATCATAGGATAGCCATACATCATTGGGAAATAATATGTAGCATTGAGCACCATGTTTAAGTAGATATTACAGCGAGTAAAAGAGGGGTTACACCGCTGCATAGAGGTGGGAAGAGTTGGTGATGATGGCGGTGAAGTTGTTGGTGTAGATTGCGGTATGATGATGGCCCTGGTGGTGTTCCGGCCCCACCGGAAGAGAGGGGGAGAGCCCCCCTTCTTCTTCTTATTACTTGACCTTCTACCTAGATGGGAGAAGGGTTTCCCCTCTGGTCCTTGGTCTCCATGGCATGGGAGGGGCGAGAGCCCCTCCGAGATTGGATCTGTCTCTCTCTGTTTCTGCGTTTTTGATTCTGCCCTTTCACTGTTTCTTAAATTCCCAGAGATCCGTAACTCCGATTGGGCTGAACTTTGGACACGATTTTTATCTGGATATTGGCTTTCTTGCAGCGAAAGAAGGGAACCAACCACCTTATGGGGTGGCCACGAGGGTCAAGGGCGCGCCCCCTACCTCGTGGGCCCCTCGAGCATTGTCTCGCGTTGATTTCACTTCCCAAAATTCACATATATTCCAAAAAAAATCTCTGTCAGTTTTTATCCCGTTTGGACTCCGTTTGATATGGATTTTCTGTGAAACAAAAAACATGCAACACACAGGAACTGGCACTAGGCACTGGATCAATATGTTAGTCCCAAAAATAGTATAAAAAGTTACCAAAAGTATATGAAAGATGTATAATATTGGCATGGAATAATCAAAAATTATAGATACGACGGAGACGTACCATTCCACTCTGGTGTGGATCCTACTCTAATTGACCTACGAGGTTCAGTAGTAACTTGATTAGAAGTTTCATGATCATCATCATTAGCTTCCTCACTAATTGGTGTAGGAATCACTAGAAATGATTTTTGTTATGAACTACTTTCCAATAAGGGAGCAGGTACAGTTACCTCATCAAGTTCTACTTTCCTCCCACTCACTTCTTTCAAGAGAAACTCCTTCTCTAGAAAGGATCCGTTCTTAGCAATGAATATCTTGCCTTTGGATCTGTGATAGAAGGTGTACCCAACAGTCTCCTTTGGGTATCCTATGAAAACACATTTCTCCGATTTGGGTTCGAGCTTATCAGGTTGAAGCTTTTTCACATAAGCATCGTAGCCCCAAACTTTAAGAAACGACAACTTGGGTTTCTTGCCAAACCATAGTTCATATGGTGTCGTATCAACAGATTTCGATGGTGCCCTATTTAACGTGAATGCAGTCGTCTCTAAAGCATAACCCCAAAATGATGGCGGTAAATCAGTAAGAGACATCATAGATCGCACCATATCTAATAAAGTGCGATTACGACGTTCGGACACACCATTACACTGTGGTGTTCCATGTGGCGTGAGTTGCGAAACTATTCCGCATTGTTTCAAATGAAGACCAAACTTGTAACTCAAACATTCTCCTGCACGACCAGATCGTAGAAGCTTTATTTCTTGTTACGATGATTTTCCACTTCACTCTGAAATTCTTTGAACTTTTCAAATGCTTCAGACTTATGTTTCATCAAGTAGATATACCCATATCTGCTCAAATCATCAATGAAGGTCGGAAAATAATGATACCCACCACGAGCATCAACACTCATCGGACCGCATACATCAGTATGTATTATTTCCAATAAGTCTGTTGCTCGTTCCATTGTTCCGAAGAACGGAGTCTTAGTCATCTTGCCCATGAGGCATGGTTCGCAAGCATCAAGTGATTACAAAAGCCCATCAGCATGGAGTTTCTTCATGCGTTTTACACCAATATGACCTAAACGGCAGTGCCACAAATAAGTTGCACTATCATTATTAAACTTATAACTTTTGGCTTCAATACTATGAATATGTGTATCACTACTATCAAGATTTAGTAAAAATATACCACTCGTCAAGGGTGCATGACCATAAAAGATATTACTCATATAGATAGAACAACCATTATTCTCTGATTTAAATGAATAACCATCTCGCATCAAACAAGATCCAGATATAATGTTCATGCTTAACGCTGGCACCAAATAACAGTTATTTAGGTCTAAAACTAATCCCGAAGGTAGATGTAGAGGTAGCGTGCCGATGGCGATCACAGCGACTTTGGAACCATTTCCCATGCGCATCTTTACCTCGTCCTTAGCCAATCTTTGCTTAATCTGTAGCCCCTGTTTCAAGTTGCAAATATTAGCAATAGAACTTGTATCAAATACCCAGGCACTACTGCGAGCATTAGTAAGGTACACATCAATAACATGGATATCAAATATACCTTTCACTTTGCCATCCTTCATATCTGCCAAATACTTGGGGCAGTTCCGCTTCCAGTGACCAATCCCTTTGAAGTAGAAGCACTCGGTCGCAGGCTTAGGGCCAGAATTGGGCTTCTTCACTTGAGCAGCAACTTTCTTGCCATTCTCCTTGAAGTTCCCCTTCTTCCCTTTGCCCATCTTCTTGAAACTAGTGGTCTCGTTGACTATCAACACTTAATGCTCCTTCTTGATTTCTACCTTCGTAGCCTTTAGCATTGCGAAGAGCTCGGGAATTGTCTTATCCATCCCTTGCATATTATAGTTCATCATGAAGCTTTTGTTGCTTGGTGGTAGTGATTGAAGAACTCTGTCAATGACACTATCAACCGAAAGATTAACTCCCAGCTGAGTCAAGCGATTATGGTACCCAGACATTCTGAGTATGTGTTCACTAACAGAACTATTCTCCTCCATTTTGCAGCTGTAGAACTTATTGGAGACTTCATCTCCGGGCATTTGCCTGAAATATTAACTTCAACTCCTGGAACATCTCATATGCTCCATGACGTTCAAAACGTCGTTCAAGTCCCAGTTCTAAGTCGTAAAGCATGGCACACTGAACTATCAAGTAGTCATCAGCTTTGCTCTGCCAGGTGTTCATAACATCTGGAGTTGCTCCTACAGGGCTTTTAGGCATGACAGGGCTTTTAGGCATGTCAAACCAACTTTTAGGCAGTGGAGGAATGGATTCATTCATGACATTACTCTTATTTCACACCGAATCAAAACCAAGTACAAGGAGGCTCTGCTAAAGTGGATTGATTTCCTGCCTCCTTGAAGGCCATCTTTTGCCTCATCTTCCTCTCCTAGCTGTACATTGTAATGTTTTCACTTTTCTTTCCTTAGTCTTCTTTAGCCTTCTAGTTTAGCTTTTTCTTTTCTTTGTTCCTCCCCTTGAGGAATTTTGTAATTGTTATCTCTCTTCTTTCAATAAAATATTGTGGGGTGTAAGACCTGCAGTCTTCCAGGTAAAAAACATCTGGAGTTGCTCCTGCAGCAAGTTTGGCACCTAGCGGTGCTTCCAGGACGTAATTCTTCTGTGCAGCAATGAGGATAATCCTCAAGTTACGGACCCAGTCCATATAATTGCTACCATCATCTTTCAACTTACCTTTCTCTAGGAACGCATTAAAATTCAACGAAACAATAGCACTGGCCATTTATCTACAACAACATAGACATGCAAAATACTATCAGGTACTAAGTTCATGATAAATTAAAGTTCAATTAATCATATTACTTAAGAACTCCCACTTAGATAGACGTCCCTCTAATCTTCTAAGTGATCACGTGATCCATATCAACTAAACCATGTCCGATCATCACGTGAGATGGAGTAGTTTTCAGTGGTGAACATCACTATGTTGATCATATCTACTATATGATTCATGCTTGACCTTTCGGTCTCAGTGTTCCAAGGCCATATCTGCATACGCTAGGCTCGTCAAGTTTAACCCGAGTATTCTACTTGTGCAAAACTGGCTTGCACCCGTTGTATGTGAACATAGAGCTTATCACACCCGATCATCACGTGGTGTCTCGGCACGACGAACTATAGCAACGGTGCATACTCAGTGAGAACACTTATACCTTTAAATTTAGTGAGAGATCATCTTATAATGTTGCCGCTGTACTAAGCAAAATAAGATGCATAAAGGATAAACATCACATGCAATCAATATAAGTGATATGATATGGCCATCATCATCTTGTGCCTTTGATCTCCATCTCCAAAGCACCGTCATGATCACCATCATCATCGGCTTGACACCTTGATTTCCATCGTAACATCGTTGTCGTCTCTCCAACTATTGCTTCTACGACTATCGCTACCGCTTAGTGATAAAGTAAAGTAATTACATGGCGATTGCATTTCATACAATAAAGCGACAACCATATGGCTCTTGCCAGTTGCCGATAACTGTGTTACAAAACATGATCATCTCATACAACAATTTATATAATCACGTCTTGACCATATCACATCACAACATGCCCTGCAAAAACAAGTTAGACATCCTCTACTTTGTTGTTGCAAGTTTTACGTGGCCGCTAAGGGCTTAGCAAGAACCATTCTTACCTGCGCATCAAAAACCACAACGCGGTATAGTGATTGCTTCTTGATCTTCAGAAAGAACCATGTTCATTGAATCCGATTCAACTAAAATTGGAGAAACTAACACCTGCCAGCCACCTGTGTGCAAAGCACGTCGGTAGAACCAGTCTCATGAACGCGGTCATGTACATAATGTCGGTCCTGGCTGCTTCATCCAACAATAACGCTGAATCAAGAAACAACTAGTGACGGCAAGCAATATGTATATACCCACGCCCACAACTCCTTTGTGTTCTCCTCGTGCATATAACATCTACGTATAGACCTGGCTTGGATGCCACCGTAGGGGAACCAGTATTTTAAAACTTTTCCTATGATCACGCAAGATCTATCTAGGGATGCATAGCAACGAGAGGGGAGAGTGTGTCTACGTACCATCGTAGACCGAAAGCGGAATCGTTAAGTAACGTGGTTGATGTAGTCAAACGTCTTCGCGGTCCAACTGATCAAGTACCAAACGCATGGCACCTCCGCGATCTGCACACGTTCAGCTCAGTGATGTCCCTCGAACTCTAGATCCAGCTGAGGCCGAGGGAGAGTTTCGTCAGCACGACGGCGTGTTGACGGTGATGATGAAGTTACCGATGCAGGGCCTTGCCTAAGCACTACGACAATATGACCAAGGTGGAAATCTGTGGAGGGGGGCACCGCACACGACTAAGAGATCAACTTGTGTGTCTATGGGGTTCCCCCTCCCCCGTATATAAAGGAGTGGAGGAGGGGAGGGCCGGCCTCCTATGGCGCGCCCCAAGGGGGGATTCCTACTCCTAGTAGGAGTAGGTTTCCCCCCTTCCCTAGTTGGAGTAGGAGAAGAAGGAAGAGGGAGAGGGAGAGAAGCAAAGGGGGACCGGCCCCCTTCCCAATTCGGATTGGGCTTGGGGGCATGCGCCTCCCACTTGGCCGCCTCCTCCTAACTCCCACCATGGCTCATTAAGGCCCATTAACTCCCCGGGGGGTTCCGATAACCCCTCGGTACTCCAGAAAATGCCCGAACCTATCTGAAACCTTTCTAGTGTCCAAACATAGCCTTCCGATATATCAATCTTTACCTCTCGACCATTTCAAGACTCCTCGTCATGTCCGTGATCATATCCGGGACTCCGAACTATCTTCGGTACATCAAATCACATAACTCATAATACATATCATCATCGAACGTTAAGCGTGCGGACCCTATGGGTTCGAGAACTATGTAGACATGACCGAGACACATCTCCGGTCAGTAAGCAATAGCGGAACCTGGATGCTCATGTTGGTTCCTACATATTCTATGAAGATCTTTATCGGTCAAACCGCAATGACAACATACATCATTCCCTTTGTCATCGGTATGTTGCTTGCCCGAGATTCGATCGTCGGTATCCTCATACCTAGTTCAATCTCGTTACCGGCAAGTCTCTTTACTCATTCCATAATGCATCATCCTACAACTAACTAATTAGTCACATTGCTTGCAAGGCTTATCATGATGTGCATTACCGAGAGGGCCCAGAGATACCTCTCCGATACTCGGAGTGACAAATCCTAATCTTGATCTATGCCAACCCAACAAAACACCTTCGGAGATACCTATAGAGCATCTTTATAATCACCCAGTTACGTTGTGACGTTTGATAGCACACAAGGTATTCCTCCGGTATTCGGGAGTTGCATAATCTCATAGTCAAAGGAATAGGTATATGACATGAAGAAAGCAATAGCAATAAAACTGAACGATCAACATGCTAAGCTAACGGATGGGTCTTGTTCGTCACATCATTCTCCTGATGATGTGACCCCGCTCATCAAATGACAACACATGTCTATGGTTAGGAAACTTAACCATCTTTGATTAATGAGCCAGTCTAGTAGAGGCTTACTAGGGACACGGTGTTTTGTCTATGTATCCACACATGTATCAAGTTTCCAGTTAATACAATTCTAGCATGAATAATAAACATTTATCATGATATAATGAAATAAAAAATAACAACTTTATTATGGCCTCTAGGGCATATTTCCTTCAGTTCTATAAGCCCATAATGCATCATCAAGTTTCTTAGACCAATTCTTTCAGGATCTACTGACGGTCTTTTGCAAAATTAACTTTATTTATCTATTGCTCAATTCAACTTGACCACTAGA
Organism: Triticum urartu; assembly: GCF_003073215.2. Lineage (NCBI taxonomy): Eukaryota > Viridiplantae > Streptophyta > Magnoliopsida > Poales > Poaceae > Triticum > Triticum urartu. The sequence continues at coordinate 572,833,510 of NC_053023.1, read as the reverse complement.
TTGAGGATGATAAGGATATGCAATCCTATGGTTGAGATCATATTTAGCAAGTAGTTTTCGGAATGCACCATGAATAAAATGTGAACGACCATCAGTCATTAAATATCCAGGGACAACCTTGGTAAAATAACTTCTTTAAGCATTTTAATAGAATAGAAGTGTTATGATCAGCACTACTAGTTGGAATAGCTTCTACCCACTTAGTAACGTAATCAACAACAACTAGAATATGAGTATACCCATTAGAGGAAGGAAAATGCCCGATATAATCAAATACCCAAACATCAAATGGTTTAATAACAATTGAATAATTCATAGGCATTTCCTGACGTCTACCAATATTACTAATTCTTTTATATTCATCACAAGATAAGACAAACTTACGAGCATCCTTGAAGAGAGTAGGCCAATAAAAACGAGATTGTAATACCTTATGTGCAGTCCTATCTCCCGCGTGGTGCCCTCCGTAAGCCTCGGAATGACACTTCCGTAGGATTTGTTCCTATTCATGCTCAGGTAGACAACGTCTAATAATACCATCTACTCCTTCTCTATAAATATGTGGGTCATCCTAGAAGTAATGTCCAAAATCAAAGAAGAACTTTTTCTTTTGTTGGTATGTGAAACTAGGTGGTATAAATTTAGCAATGATGTAATTAGCGTAGTCTGCATACCAAGGAGTACTACAAGAAGCATTTATAATAGCTAATTGTTCATCAGGAAACCTATAATCAATAGGCAGTGGGTCATCAAGAATATTTTCCAATCTAGACAGATTATCGGCTACGGGATTCTCAGCTCCCTTCTTATCAGTAATATGCAAGTCAAATTCTTGTAGCAATAGAACCCACCTAATGAATCTAGGTTTAGCATCTTTCTTTTCCATAAGATATTTAATAGCAGCATGATCGATGTGAATAATTACTTTAGAATCAACTATGTAATATCTGAATTTTTCACATGCAAACACAACTGCTAAAAATTATGTCTCAATAGTAGCATAATTTCTTTGAGCAATGTCTAGAGTCTTAATAGCATAATGGATAACATTTAATTTCTTATTAACTCTTTGTTCTAGAACAGCACCAACAACATAATCACTAGCATCACACATAATTTCAAAAGGCAAGTTCCAATCAGGTGGTTGAACAATAGGTGCAAAAGTTAAGGCTTTCTTAAGTGTTTCAAAGGCTTCTACACAATCATCATCAGAAACAAATGGAACATTGAGGGAGTCCTGGATTAGGGGGTCTCCAGACAGACGGACTATATCCTTTGGCCGGACTGTTGGACTATGAAGATACAAGATTGAAGACTTCGTCTCGTGTCCGGATGGGACTCTACTTGGCATGGAAGGCAAGCTAGGCAATACGGATATGTATATCTCCTCCTTTGTAACCGACCTTGTGTAACCCTAGCCCCCTCCGGTGTCTATATAAACCGGAGGGTTTTAGTCCGTAGGACAACATACAATCATACCATAGGCTAGCTTCTAGGGTTTAGCCTCTCTGATCTCGTGGTAGATCAACTCTTGTAATACTCATATCATCTAGAATAAATCATGCAGGACGTAGGGTTTTACCTCCATAAAGAGGGCCTGAACCTGGGTAAAACATCGTGTTCCCTGCCTCCTATTACCATCCTCCTTAGACGCACAGTTCGGGACCCCCTACCCGAGATCCGCTGGTTTTGACACCGACATTGGTGCTTTCATTGAGAGTTCCTCTGTGTCGTCACCGTTAGGCTTGATAGCCCCTACTATCATCGATAGCGATCTAGTCCAGGGTGAGACTTTTCTCCCTGGACAGATCTTTGTGTTCGGCGGCTTCGCACTGCGGGCCAACTCGCTTGGCCATCTGGAGCAGATCGAAAGTTACGCCCCTAGCCACCAGGTCAGGTTTGGAAGCTTAAATTACACGGCCAATATCCGCGGAGACTTGATCTTCGACGGATTCGAGCCCCTGCCTTGTGCGCCACACGGTCACGATGAGTACGATTTAGCTCTACCATCGGACCGTATTCAGAAGATCGCACCAGCAGCCGCTCCGAGCCTCAATTCGGAGCAAGTTGCGTCATCCATGGACGGGTGGATAGACCCCGTCACGGAGGCCGTATCCTCAGCGGCGATCGAGCCAAATATCGACCTTACCCTTCATGAGAGCCATGTTGCCAAACTGCCGGATCCTTCTCCGTCCACGGACTTCGAACCGCCTGCGCCCGTTCCTATCGAATCCGATTGGGCGCCGATCATGGAGTTTACCTTCGCGGATATTTTTCAGCACTCGCCCTTCGGCGACATACTGAACTCATTAAGGTCTCTCTCCTTGTCAGGAGGATCCTGGCTGAACTATGTCCGGCAGGATTGGGATGCGGATGACGAAGAAATTCGCCGCTCACCCACCACCCACTTAGTAGCCACTGTCGACGACTTAACCGACATGCTCGACTTCGACTCCAAAGACATCGACAGTATGGACGACGATGCGGGAGACGAAGAGGAACCACTGCCCACAGGGCACTGGACAGCCACCTCATCATACGATATATACATGGTGGACACACCCAAAGAAGGCAATGGCGACGAGACAACGGAGGATGACCCCTCCAAGAAGCAACCCAAGTGCCGGCGTCAGCGGCGCCGCTCTAAGTCCCGCCAAGCCAAAAGCGGTGATACCGGCACAGGAGATAATAGCACTCCAGATAGTGCCGAAGATGGCAACAATCCCCCCAGCAAGATTTAGGGCAGGAGGATGGAGAAGCCAGCCCTCCAGAGAGAGCGGCAGATGGAGAGGCGGAGGATGATAATTACATGCCTTCCTCCGAAGACGAGGCAAGCCTCGACGATGAAGAATTCGTCGTGCCAGAGGATCCCGTCGAACAAGAGCGCTTCAAGCGCCGGCTTATAGCCACTACAAATAGCCTTAAGAAAAAACAGCAGCAGCTTCAAGCTGATCAAGATTTGCTAGCTGACAGATGGACTAAAGTCCTGGCGACCGAGGAATATAAACACGAACGCCCCTCCAAGAGTTACCCAAAGTGCAGGTTGCTACCCCGACTGGAGGAGGAAGCACCGAAAACCACATCCCCAGTGTATGACGCGGATGATCGGCCACCTCATGGCCGCGACAGAGAGGCATTCCAGCCAAAAACTCAGCCCGCACCCTGAAGCCATTCAAATAAAAAGGCATGGGGAAATATGCCAGACCTGCGAGACGTATTGGAGGACAAAGCAAAACATGCAAGATCGATCTACGAATCACGAGGGCGTGCCACTATGCGAGACGATAATCGTCACGCCGGATATAGTAAAAGTAAGTCCGGCCGGGACGAACACAGTAGGCAAGACTCATTCGAGCTACGTCGCGACATAGCCTAGTACAGAGGCGCCGCACACTCCCTATGCTTCACAGACGAAGTAATGGATCATCAAATCCCAGAGGGTTTAAACCCGTAAATATAGAATCATACGACGGCACAACAGATCCTGTGGTATGGATCGCGGATTTCCTCCTGCATATCCACATGGCCTGCGGTGATGATCTACACGCCATTAAATACCTCCCACTCAAGCTCAAAGGACCAGCTCGGCATTGGCTCAATAGCTTGCCAGCAGAGTCCATTGGCTGTTGGGAGGATCTGGAAGCCGCATTCCTCGACAACTTCCAGGGCACTTACGTGCGACCACCAGATGCCAATGACTTGAGCCACATAATTCAGCATCCGGAAGAATCGTCCAGGCAATTCTGGACACGGTTCCTAACAAAGAAAAATCAAATCGTCGACTGTCCGGATGCAGAGGCCCTAGCAACTTTTAAGCACAACATCCGCGACGAGTGGCTCGCCCGGCACCTTGGCCAGGAAAAGCCGAAATCTTTGGCAGCCCTCATGTCGGTGTACTAGAGTAGGGGTACCCTAGTATCCCGAACTTGTGCACGGGCAGTCGCAGCATCCCGCGGCAAGGCTTGCCGGGTGACCGCCAAGGTCCTCCGCGGTTCCTTTGGAGCATTCAAGGACAAAGTATCCAAGCCAAGGAGACAAGACCCCGGCAAGAGGAGCTTGCTGGGAAGGCCAACCAAGGCATCTCAAGGAACTTGCCGCGATGCGCCACGCGTCCCGGCAAGGCCCGGTGAGCGACAAGCTCCCAGACGCGATAAGACAACGACCGCGGCAAGGCGCTTGCCGCGGCAAGCCACCACTCTGTGTCCGCGCTCCAGCGCATCCACCAACGTGTTGCTCTGGGACCCTTCCAGGCGTACGTGGCAGGAGGTTGTGCAGCCAGCGGTGCGCGGTGGCAAGCGGCACTGACAAGATTGCCATCGTGGCGAGCGGTGGCGTCCCTGACGGTCCCTTTTGCACTATTTAGGTGACGCAGACGGGCATTTAATGCCCTTGTCCCCTGCCGTCAGGGTTAGGTATGATATACTGTAGCAGGTAGCTGTACCAACCGCAGCACCTTTCCATTTTTACCCTTGTCTACGTTGCCACCTGTCGGTGACCCCTTGAGCATATAAAAGGAGGCCCATGCGCAACGTAGAGGGGGGAGAGGAAGAGAACACCCACGCTCAGTCTCGTTAGCTGCTGGGGTGTACTGTAGCACTCCGCGCTCCCGAGCAAGAACTCAATACAAACCACAAAGCAGGAGTAGGGTTTTACGCATCCGTGCGGCCCGAACCTGGGTAAACTGCTCGTGTGCTTCGCCTCGATCCGCTCTTCGAGTGACCCTCGCCCCCGCCGAACCGAAAGGGACTCGGTCCGCCGGTCCCATAGGTGTTCGTGGATTAGCCCCCCGGCATCTTTGGCGCGCCAGGTAGGGGGCGCGAGGTTGTGTGAACCAGATCCGGCATTCACACGAGCTAGATCTTCATCATCTTCATCGACATGCCGCTGAAGAAGAAGGCTTCGGAGGCGGCTGCTCCGTATGCGCCGAACCCACCACCGCCGGAGCAAACGGCTGATGGGGCAGACGCCGGCGGAAGAACGGGCGTCGACGAGGGAGCTCACGGTGCTGCCAGGTCCAAGGACAAGGCTGCGCTGCCCATCGACGGCGTAGCCGGCTCCCACAACGACCGGGCGCACTCCAAGACCTCGGCGTCTGTACATGCACCGCGCCCATCTCAGGAGGCGCGGGACCGGCAGCGTCATGGTACTCACGGTACCATGTGTTTGCTGGACCAAGATCGAGCTGGTGGATCTCGGAGTGCTCAAGACCAGCATGCATGCCAACATGCTGGCACGAGCAAGGCACGGTCGCCTGGATGGGATACTGCTCCTTCTAACATAGTTAGAAGTCCGAGCATATCCCACTCCTCGCACCGTTCGCCACCGCCACCCGCCACTACAGCAGAAGCTTTGGCGCGAGCTCAACTGCTCCTGGACTACCCTCCAACGGCAGACAAGATCGACGACTGGAGGGCCACCATTCAGAGTCTCATCGACTTCGCCAATGGCTACACTCAACGGCAGCCGAGCACGTCGCAGCTGCGGCAAGACAGCCAGGCACGAGCCGGTGGCGACAAGACTGGTGGGGGTGCAACCACTGTGCACTCTCCGCCCCGAAGGCCAAGATCGCCGACTCGCCGGATACACCTCGACAGCGACTCCACCGCGTCATCAGATCCACGAGCTCGTCGCGATCAGCGCCAAGTTCTTCACGAATGACAGCAAGAAGACGCTCATACTCGCATCGAGCGCCAAAGAGAAGCGCGACGTCAATCAGACCAGCGCGCTGGACCCTCTGTCGACATGCATGCGCCAGGGGAACCAGGCGGCTTGCCGTACGCGGTAGGTTGCCCTACGTTTACTCGTGAGCTGCGGCAAGTCCAGTGGCCCAGCATGAAGAATTTCAAGCCAGACGTACCAGAGAAGTATGACGGCAAGTCGCATCCGTCGGAGTTCCTCAGCATCTACACCATCGCGGTGCAGGCTGCCGGGGGGCGGGACGACAAGATCCTTGCCAACTACTTCCCACTGGTGCTCAAGCCCAACGTCAGGTCCTGGCTCATGCACTTGCCGGACAACTCCATATCCTCCTGGGCAGACCTATGCCATCAGTTTGTCGGCGCCTTTACAGGCGGCCACAAACCTCATGGCCAAGAGAGTGACCTTCATCTGCTCACCCAGAAGGAAGGAGAGCCCCTACGCAAGTACATTCAGAGATTCAGCCGTGTACAGCACAACATCCCAGATGTCCACCCTGCCGCGGTCATCAGCGCGTTCCATCAAAACGTGCGTAACCGCAGGATGCGGGAGGAAATGGCGATGTGCAAGATCAGAGACGTCAGTGAGCTGTATGCCTTGGCCGACAAGTGTGCACGTGCTGAGGAAGGGAGGAAACTCTCCGAAGAGAATACAGGAGCAGGAGGATCTGACAGCGAGGATGTTGCCCCGGCGAAGAAAAACCGGCGGTGGAACAACAGGAAGAAGAAAGGCAAAGATGTGCTAGTCGTTGAGTAGTCCGGCAACGAAGGTGGCGCCAAGAAAGCCAAAGCTGGTAGCTCCGGCAAGGAGATTGCCGCATGCACCAACTACCAGACTGTGGCGGTCGCCAACAAGCAGGACGGCACCGACAAGTAGTACTGCAAGATCCACAGCACCAAGGGCCATGACCTCCAGAGCTGCAAGAAGGTCGAGCAGCTTGTCCAGCAGCAAAAGGCTGAATACGAGCGACGCGAAAAGGAGAGGGCCCAAGGAGGCGCTGGAGAATCCGGCAAGAAGCGCGCCGGCCGGGGAGGACGCCGCGGCAAGGCCAAGCAGCGGCAAGGAGACAGACCTCCCCGCGGCCGCGACAAGGATGAAGATGACAATGACGACGAAGACATGGATGGTGTCGAGACCAGTGAGCAGGAGTTCCAAAAAGCCACAGAGGTCTTGTGCGTTGACGGCGGTGCTTCTCTGCATACTTCGCACCGCCAACTCAAGCAGTGGGTGCGGGAAGTCAATGCGGCGGAACCACCTGTCGAGTCACGCAAGCTTCTGAAATGGTCCAGCACGCCTATCATCTTTGATATTGAGGACCACCCTGATCGCACAACTGCGGTCGGGTGCTTACCGATGTTGGTTTCACCAACTATCCGCAACCTCAAGGTCACTAAGATGCTAGTTGACGGCGGGGGCGGCTTGAACCTGATCTCCTCCGCTGTACTCCAGAAACTCCAGATCCCTGACAGCGAGCTTGAAGAGACCGGCACATTCCAAGGAATCAACCCGGGAAGGAGCAAGCCGAAGGGGAAGGTCACGTTGCCAGTAACATTTGGCAGCAAGTTGAACTTCAGGACTGAGAGGGTCACTTTTGACGTTGCCGATTTTCCATTGCCTTACAATGGGATACTCGGCCGTCCAGCACTCGCCAAGTTCATGGCAGCCTCTCACTACGCATACAACATGCTGAAGATGCTAGGCCCAATAAGCGTCATCTCTGTCCCTGGCAACAAGAAGGATGCTCTTATCTGCGCCGACAAGATCTACCGGGAAGCGGCAGCCGCAACAGATCTCAAGTCACCTGCCGTTGAAGCTCCCGGGGGGAAGAAGAAGACCAAGTCCGGCAAGAGTTCTGATGCCCACTCCGGCAAGCGCACCTCTTCGGAGTGCTGCGCTGCCGTCGAGGACGCACCATCAAGCTCCACCGGCAAATGTAAGAAGACAATGGCAGCTCCGCCAGAGACCAAGAAGGTGTCCGCCAAGGAGGACGGCACTGGTGGTACCTTCACCATCAGTGCCACTCTCGACCCTAAATAGGAAAGCGCGCTCATTGCTTTCCTGCGGGCGAACGTCGACGTGTTTGCGTGGCAACCGTCTGACATCCCCGGTGTTCCCAGGAAAGTAATTGAGCACCATCTTGCCGTTTGCCCTCATGCACGGCCCGTCAAGCAGAAGGTCAGGAAGCAAGCAGTGGAGTGCCAAGAATTCATCGCAGAAGAGATCAAGAAATTGGAAGTCGCAGGCCTTGTCAGAGGAATGCTCCATCCTACGTGGTTGGCCAATCCTGTAGTCGTGCACAAGGCGAACGGGAAATGGAGACTTTGTATCGATTTTACCGATGTTAACAAAGCTTGTCCCAAAGACCCATTCCCTTTGCCGCGCATTGACCAGATTGTTGACTCCACGACCGGATGTGACTTGCTTTCATTTCTTGACTCATACTCAGGATACCATCAGATCTTCATGGCAGAAGAGGATGAGGAGAAGACCGCATTCATCACTCCATGTGGCACGTACTGTTTCATATGGATGCCTTTCGGTTTAAAAAATGCTGGTTCAACATTTGCAAGGGTAGTCCATGTCGCTCTTGAGCCACAAATACATAGAAATGTGGAAGCCTACATGGATGACGTAGTGGTCAAGAGCAAGGACAAGGCAACTCTGATACAAGATTTAGACGAGACCTTTGCAAATCTGCGCAAGATCAGCCTCAAGCTCAACCCCGAGAAGTGTGTGTTTGGAGTCCCCTCCGGCAAGCTTCTCGGGTTCTTCGTGTCTCAGCGGGGAATCGAAGCCAATCCCGACAAGATCAAGGCCATTGAGCAGATTGAAGCACCAAAGCGCGTCAAGGATGTACAAAGATTTGCCGGTTGCGTGGCTGCTCTCAGCAGGTTTATCTCTAGGTCTGCTGAGCGCGCCCTGCCGTTTTTCAAAATATTGAAAAAGGCAGGTCCAATGAAATGGACTCCGGAAGCGGAGGCTGCGCTGCAAGACTTGAAGAGATACTTGTCCTCCGCTCCAACACTTGTCGCACCTAAGCCACAAGAGAAGTTGCTGCTGTATATAGCGGCAACCAATCAAGTGGTTAGTGCTGCGTTAGTAGCAGAGAGGGAGGCAGATGACGAGCCAGCAACCATGGCAGGCGCATCCAGCGACAAGCAGGAGGCTTCCCCGACAAGCTCTGGTCCCGACAAGGATGGATCTGCGCAGACGCGCGAGGAGATACAGAAGAGAATGGTACAGCGCCCAGTTTACTTTGTCAGTTCCCTTCTGCAGGGGGCTAGGTCAAGGTACTCTGGCGTGCAGAAATTGCTTTTCGGCCTTCTCATGGCCTCGAGAAAGCTGCGCCATTACTTCCAAGCACATGAGATCACAGTTGTCACTCGTTTTCCGCTGAAGAGGATACTACAGAATCCAGAAGCGACAGGCAGGATTGTTGAGTGGGCACTGGAACTGTCAAGCTTTGGCCTCAAGTTTGAGAGTACTTCAACTATCCAAAGCAAAACATTGGCAGAATTCAAAGCAGAATGGACGCCAACACCGGATGAAGAAATTCCAGAAACGAGCATCCCCGTCGAGGAAGCAAGCAAAGAGTGGCTGATGTACTTTGATGGTGCCTTTTCGCTGCAAGGCGCCGGCGCTGGCGTGCTGGTTGTCGCACCCACCGGAGAGCACCTCAAGTACGTAGTCCAGATGCACTTTCCCAAGGAGCAAGCAACAAACAATACTGCAGAGTATGAAGGCTTGCTTGCCGGTCTCAGGATCGCGGCAGACCTTGGGATCAAGAAGCTCATTGTCAGGGGTGACTCGTAGCTTGTCGTCTGCCAAGTGAACAAGAGCTATCAGAGTCCATTGATGGAAGCCTACGTCGACGAAGTGAGAAAGCTAGAAGAGCACTTTGACGGCCTACAGATGGAGCATGTTCCAAGAGCTCAGAACGCCATTGCCGATGGCCTATCAAAGTGCGCCGCACTTAAGTTACCTGTGGAACCAGGGATCTTTGTGCTCAAGCTGACTCAACCGTCTGTAACACCATCAACTGGACAGAGCAAGAAGAGGAAGTTGATTTATGGTGACTATTTTCCGGCAGAGCTTCCCGAAGCCGCCGCCAAGAAGGTCCCCAAGATCAACACCAGGAGCGTTGAGGAGCAGTCTGCTCCAGCAAGCCCTAGGGTTTGTTCCGTTGAAGCACAAACTCCCGACAAGTTTTGCTCCGGCAAGCTTGCCGGGAAACGTCAAGCTCCGGCAGAGCCGCAGGTTCCCGCCGTAGAAGCGGATGTTCCCGCAGCAGCAGATTTGCCTTTAGTCCTTGTTGTCGAGCCACAAGCTCCAGCATGGGCACAGCAGATTGTCCGTTTCCTTCAGACAGGAGAACTTCCCGAAGAACAAGAAGAAGCGGAAAGAGTAGCCCGGCAGTCAAGTATGTACCAGTTTGTCGACAACACACTATACAGAAGAAGACTCAACGGTGTGAAATTGAAGTGTATTCACCGGGAAGACGGACAAAAGCTGTTGGTAGAGATACATGGAGGCATATGTGGTCACCACATTGGCGCAAGAGCACTTGCCGGCAAAGCATTCCGGCAAGGTTTCTTTTGGCCGACAGCCCTCTAGGATGCAACTGCACAAGTTACCAAGTGTGAAGCGTGCCAGTTCCATTCCAAGCAGATACACCAACCAGCTCAAGCTCTCCAGACGATCCCTTTATCCTGGCCATTTTCGGTCTGGGGGCTCGACATCCTCGGCCCCTTTCCCCGAGCAGTCGGGGGCTTTGAGTACTTGTACGTTGCAATCGACAAGTTCACAAAGTGGCCGGAAGTGGAAGCTGTGAGGAAGGTGACAGCACAGTCAGTAGTCAAGTTCTTCCGGTCGATTGTTTGCCGCTTCGGGATCCCTAACAGGATAATCACCGACAACGGTACGCAATTCACGAGCCGCACCTTCATGCAGTACGTCCAAGATCTTGGCGCCAAGGTCTGCTTCGCTTCTGTTGCTCACCCGAGAAGCAACGGTCAAGTGGAGAGGGCAAATGCTGAAGTGCTGCGTGGGCTCAAGACCAGGACTTTCGACAGGCTGCACAAGTGCGGAAGAAACTGGATCGAGGAGCTGCCTGTGGTTCTTTGGTCGATCAGGACGACGCCAAATCGAGCCACTGGCCAGACACCTTTCGCTCTAGTCTATGGAGCAGAGGCAGTTCTCCCCACGGAACTCGTATACGGGTCCCCTCGAGTGCTCGCTTATGATGAGCTTGAGCAAGAGCAGCTGCGACAAGATGACGCGCTGCTCCTTGAGGAAGACCGTCTTCAGGCTGCTGTACGAGCTGCTCGCTACCAGCAAGCTTTGCGCCGCTACCATAGCCGCAAAGTTAACGCCAGAAGTCTCGAGGAAGGCGAACTTGTTCTTCGGCGTGTTCAGTCCGCCAAGAATTCCAACAAGTTGACGCCAAAGTGGGAAGGCCCTTACCGGGTGAAACGAGTCACTAGGCCTGATGCTGTCCGCCTTGAGACCGAAGATAGCATTCTAGTGAGCAATTCCTGGAACATTGAGCATCTTCGTAAGTTTTACCCGTAAGGCGCGGTTGCCGGAACCTGTTCTGGCAACCACCTTTTGTACAAGTCTTGCCGCTGTTGCATGTAATACTTTGTACAAAGCCGGGCGCAGACCCCGTGCATAAGTAAAGCTCATATGCTCCGCACATCTTGTCAATTTCATGCTTTCTATTTTTTGCATATGTGATCTGACACTTTGTGCAGCACCTACTCCCTGGTAAGCAATAACGAGCCGTAAGGCTCCTTATCTTTATTTTCTCTGCTTTCTTTTTTCTCAAGGAAAGGAAGGTTCCCTCGCCCACAAGTTTGCCGGGGGGAAAGGAGAAGATAATGGTATGGACCAGGCGTCGTTCAAGAAAGTTTCGCCTTACCGAGAAGCAAACAACAGAAAAGCTAAGTTGCCAAAGTTTGAGCAATCAGATTTTTTAAATTTTTAAGTTATCTCCCTTGAACGACCGCACTTTGTATGGAAAACCTGTGCGCGGAGGAACCAACTCGTAGCTAGTTGCGCCCTTACTTTGTTTCGAGTCCGCTCAACAACTTAAGTGAGTTGCGACTAGCTGCGACAAGGTTTCTTGTCGGTAGCGGCACCGCTAGCAGGCTGCTGACGTCCCGCACTCAGCGCTCGCGGCTAAGGTGCCTGCACCGGCAAGTTCCCTAAAAGCGTAGGGCAAAAACATACAAAGGGAGGAATCAAGTAAAGGGAATAACATTGCAATCATTACCCGGAATAGAGTTATATTACAAGGTAGCTTGTCGCGGCTCTAACAGATTGTTCTCATAACATGACCAGCAGCGACAAGAAAAGAAGAAAACGGGCGACCTAGTCTACGCGATCGCCCTCAATCCTCTTGATCCCGCTCACCTTATCCACAATGGGTGCGACAAGGGTCTTGAGCGTCTCCAGATCAGCATCCGGCGGCAGGGTCTTGAGGACGTTGGTGAGGTTGAGGCCTGGGTTGCGGAAGGCCACCTTCACCAACACCTTTTAAAGAGCTCCCGCGCAGATCTTGCGCGACTCGTCGGCCAGCTGCTTTGGGATCTTCTCTCGGAGCCGCTGGAGGGCCGTCGCCACGCCTTTGAAGAACAAGGTGAGCTTGGCGCTGGGTTGGAGGTTCTCATCAGAGGGATACCCGAGATCCTCCACCCCCAGCTGCGCCAGCTCCCTGTCGATATCTGCGGCAGCACTCACGAGACCCTCCGTCCAGTGCTCCACTTTCTCCAGCGTCTTGGTCAAAGTGGTCAGCTTCAACTCAAGATCTGCGTTGGAGTCCTTGGCGGCGCTAAGCTCTTTGCCCTTCTCAGCGAGATGAGCCTGCAGCTCTGAGTTGCTGTGGGCGTCCTTCTCCCGCTCACGCTTGAGCGCGGCAAGCTCGTCACCACTCGCCTTGAGATCGGCCTCCAGCTGCGCCACCTTCGTCTCCAGCTCCTTCTTGGCGGCCTCGGCAACTGCAGCAGCATCCTCTGCTTGCTTAAGGGCTCCGCCGAATCTTTGCTCACGCGCGGCAAGTTCCTCCTCGTGGCTGTCAAGGTTAACTTTCCACTGCGCTAGCTCACCCTCCTGCGCAGACAGCTTCTCCGCGGCAAGCTGCTGTTGCTCTTCAACTTTGGCCTTCTCGAGGAAGAAGGCCTTCTGCTCTTCGGCAAGTTGCTCCTGCTCCTCTGCCAGAGATCGGAGAGCTTCCTGGTTGAGACCCCGGAGCACCTCTGCATGCTTCTCGATGTCCGCTCCTGCCTTCGCGACAAGCGCCTCGCGGGATTCCAGCTTGGCTTGCCGGGCGCGGTAGAGCGACAACAGCTTCTGCAGCAGCCGCTCCTCCTCAAGCTCGCCGCTGCTGCTGCTCGGCGCATCAACCAGCGTCAGCCCAGCGGAGGCGAGCACCTCTCCATCAAAGCTCTCTCCCTCGACCGGCGCCCTGGAGCTTGACGCCCAGGGGAGGTTGATGAAGACGCCATCGCCAGCCTTCAAGTAGACGCTTGGCTGGGGCTCTTCGGAGCCTGGCGCTGCGGCAGCGGCGGACGGGTCGGCGGTCGACGTAGCGCCTGGCGCTCCTGCGGCCTCAGGGCCGTCAGTGCGATCGCCAGACCCCTCGCCAGCTGCTGCGGCGGCAGCTTTGGCGGCCTCGTCGCCGGCGGGATCATCAGCGTCGGCTGCTTTTTCAGTGGCAGCGGCGTCGTCGACAGCAACCTCGATCTCCATCGGCTCCGCAGCAGATGGGTCTGATGGCCGGAAAAGTGAGAAAAGTCAAGCAAATGCCCAAAAAGAAGAAGAACCCAAGGGAAGCTTTGAAGAGAAGATTACCTGTACTGGGTTCGGCAGTTGTAGTCTCCGCCGCCGGGGGGACGCTGGTGCTGTCCCTTGCCGGAGAACTCTCCCTTGCCGGAGGACTCTCCCTTGGCATTTCGGGGGCGGCCTCCGGGCGCTCCTGGTGGGGCTGCTCTGCTCCTACACAAACCAACAGTCAGATGTGAGCAAAGAAAGAGTATCCATGCGCGCCCAACAGCGGAAAGCGAACCATATACTTACGCTGGGGGCTGCTCTGGAGAACAGTTGCCGGGTCCGGCAAGGTTGTCTCGGGCGCACCCCCTGCTGTCGTGGTGGGTTCGTCCTCGATGACAATCACCGGGACCTTGGCTCTCTTCGCTGCTCTCTGGGCCAGAGTCCTAAAAAGGAATAAGTTCAGAGTAAAGCAAATGAGATACAAGACAAAACAGCAAGAATTGAAGAACTACAAGTACAACAAGAGAATCTTACTCTTCTTCTTCCTCGTCGGAGCTGAACGCGGAGAAGTCGAAGTCCGGCTCACGTCCGGCGCGAGGAGGCGGAGGAGTAGTTTCCCTTGGCCGCTTGGCAGGAACAGTGGCGGTGGTCTGAGACGACCCCGCTCCGGCTGCCGCCGCGGCGTGAGAAGCGGCAGGATCAGAAGCAGTGGTCCGGGTGGACCCCGCTCCAGTTGCCGCAGCAGCGTGGGGTGCTCCCGCAGCAACAGTGCTTGCCGCGGTGGAGCGTGTCACACGGCGCGGCAACTGTTCACTCTCCTGCCGCCCCGCTACGTCCCCGGCCTTGCGGAGATGCCTTCTTGGTGGGGATGGAGGCTCTGCTTGCGGCGAGCTGCCTGAAGATGAGGAGGAAGAGGAGTTGATCTCCAGCGAGCCGCTCGTATCCTCGGCGGGCTCCCTCGACTCGACGTCATGCCCGGCAAGCTCTTTCTCGCCGACAGGCTCCCCTCGCTCTGCACGGCTTGCCGCCTCTGCTGCCTCTGCCTCCTCCACGGTGAATCCAAATTCGCCCGCGGCTGCGGCTGCCGCCGCCTCTTCCAGCCTAGTGGGGATGCGGGTCATCTCCGCATCTGTGGTGTCGCGGGTGAGGCTATCCTTTTCGTCGGGGCGGACCAGCACTTCTACCAAGCCGTCAAAGAACTACTGCACGACGTCGTCTGCAGGCTCTTGCCAAGTTGGGACAATTCCATGCG